>NW_019416477.1:656113-936601 GCF_000390285.2 Anoplophora glabripennis | reverse complement strand
TCGTAGTTAGAATGAAGAGTAGAGATATTATTATTATTATTATTATTATTAGTAGTAGGCTTCGCCCGCGGGTAAATAAATATTGAAAATCTTTCGTAAAAAATTTTAATTTAATTTAATTTTAATTAAAATTTTAATCAATTTTTTTTTAATAAAAAGTATCCTATGTTACTTCTAATACCTCTAAGAATATGTGTACACAGTTTCATGATGATCGGTTAAGTAGTTTTCGCGTGAAAGCGTAACAAACACACTTACATTCACATTTATAATATTAGTAGGGAGTAGGGATATTTCATTTTCCATGTAAATATACGTCCAATAAAATAAAACGTTTCGTTTAAAATTATTATTTTATGTTACTAATTGTAAATCCAAACAAAACCAGACATCTCCACCACGTGTTCAAACAAAACCAGACATATCCGTAGGGTTTATGCAGAAGTAGACATATCCATTTTTTATTATCAACTAGTTTTTTTCAATTTTTTTTTTTTTTAGTGTTATATTATAAATTACATTTTATGGAACCATTTTACAACGATATCCCTCAATAAGTTTTTTTTACATCGAGCGATTTTCGAGAAAACAATTTTCATTGTTTTTCTCCCATTTGTGTTAAATGGACATGTCTGCTTTTGTACGGACCCTCCTTAACTAGATCCAGAAAGTGATGAAGCGTAGGTAACGCGTAACTAGAGCAACTTCCTTTAATAATTTGCCACATTGAAATATCACGGAGAACATGTAAATATCAGAACATGTACCTTTTCTGTTTTGTCCAGTTAATTTGTAAAGATACTCAATAATTGTGATTAATGACGCGTTAATAATTTTTTAAAAATATCTGCGCCTGTGCAGGGTGTGTTCATATTTATAGTATTGTACGCGATTTTTTGTACAACGTGAAATTCAGGCAACATATAGGGCAAAAACATGCGTTTTTCCTTATTTTGAATGTATTTTCAGTTGTCTTATAACCTGAAGAAAACTTATATAACTGGTAGAGTGAAGATATATTGTTTTTAAGTTGTTTAGATTTTCGAAAATGATGGACGAAAAATTGCGCATATAAACGCCCGTCCAGTAACGTGAAAAACCGTGGTATATTAAATAGCGACTCATCATTTCAAATATTTTTAATTGGAATATCCATAACATTTAACCTAAGATAAAAACTTGACCAAAATTATTCTAATTGACCTTTACCATAAACAAATTATAGTTATAGAAAAACAGTTATGGAAACTTATATTAAGTTCTTCTAATAAAGCAATAAATATATTTATTACAACAGTAATAAAGTCTATGAAATATTGAGCTATATTGAGATAAACACAACGATCAAAATTATACTGCCAGGGAATCAACTAGTCTCTGTAATAATGCATAACAAGCAACTCCACTTGCGGTAAATGATATAACTGACAGATTTCCTACAGAGCTAGTGTTAAACTTTCAATTTGCGCGTGTTCTAATTAGAGCCGTTTCTGCTGCCTGCCCCTGTAATTTTTCTCTATCGGTACTCGCTTCGATTACTACTTGCCGCGGTCATAATTTATATTCCATTTATTGTAATTATTGGTACAATCGCAGCTGGAAAAACCAATTAAAAAATTATTCACGCCTCTCTTATTTCCAGGATCGCTTCAGCGATTGTATGTAAATACGTAATCGTATTAATGCCAAAACCGTACAATTATTTTTAATCTCGAAATGTATAATTCAAGATTAAAGTCGCACCTCGAGGGATTGCGTAATCAAAGGGAACAGACAATTTTATACTGACATATAGCAAACGGAAACGACAGCTAATTATGATATTAAGATATTTATACAGGGTGATTTACTTAATTGTGACAAAGTGGTTGGATGCTCGTGCCTCAGTATAGTCAGTAAAGACATCAACTTTTTTATAAATAGGTTTTAAAGAGACATTCTAGAGTAATTTATTAATTCATTTCATATAACAGAAGTATTCATAGCGAATTTATGGACAACAGAAAACACAGATTATTCAGGCCTGCGAAAAAAACTGTTATTGACAACCATCGAACGAGGTATACTGATTTGTAATATACTGTGTCTAAAACCGAAAAGTATAGAAAGAAGGTAATAAAACAAAATGAAATGTTGCGCCTATGGATGTTATTTGTCTACCAATAAATTTGTGCACGTAATATCATATACAGTATTTTCTTATCCAATATCATACGTACATTGTCTTGTCCCAAAAGAAATTTCATATGAAGAAGAATGTTTTATTAATAAAAAAGTTTTTGTACATATGTTTTTAAAGGGTAGACAGCTGTCCTTCGCGACTCATTTGGCATACTATTAAGAAAATTCTGTATTCTTTCGCGTACCTGCGGCTGAATTTCCTTGATAACTCTTCGAATTTCTGCCTTTAATTCAGGAATGGTATTAATTTGAGCAGAATAAACTTTGGACTTTACGAATCCCCACTGGAAAAAGTTGTATGGCGTAAGATCGCATGAACACTGTAAAGCGGCGGTTAGACTAGGCTACTTTACTAGGTTTTGTACAAATTGTCCTTCCCCAGTTCCCCGCAACTACATCTTCTAATAAAAAAATTAAGGTGTCAAGTTACTGCAATTTTCCATACGTAAACGCAATTAAGTTCAAAATCTCATTTTGTAATTTTATAGTCATCGTATAGAATCCGCCATTTTGAATTTCTAAATTTTGAGTACGGATTCGAAATTAGCGACCCAAAAAACCTTTCAGTACCAAATTTTAGCAAAATCGGAGTATTTTTAGCATTTTTGTGCGCCATATTGGATTCGTCATTTTGAATTTCTAAATTTTGAGCACGGATTTGAAATCAGCGGCCCCGAAAACCTATTAATACCTTTCAGCACACTCAGAGCATCTTCAGCATTTTCGTACGCCATATTGGATCCGCCATTTTGAATTCCTTAATTTTGGGTACGGATTCGAAGTCAGCGACCCAAAAAACCTTGTAGTACCACATTTCATAGCAATTGGATCAATATACTGCGTCTTCTGTGGCTATAATTAATAGCTACTATCCACTAGTAGTGTGTGCGCGAGGGTTCACATTAGGCGACTCAAAGGCTGTTAACAGCATGAAGGTTACTAAAACTGAACACGTACTACTCAACCAGCTGCTGGTAATTTTGCTCGCCGGTTAGTAAGAACAGCGGCTGCTGTGCTATTAGCAGCTAGCAGCCACCAGCAGCTGGTAAAGCAATCTAGTCTGACTGCCGTCCATTAAATTTCTGCCGTAGCAAGTAGCACACATGCCGTATGGCGGGGATGGTGCCACCACATGTCATTCAAATCCATGTCATCCATATGAGGCAACAAAAAGTTCAATAGCATCTCTCGATATCATTCTCCATTGACAGTCACTGCGTTTCCAGCCTCATTTTAAAAAAGAACTGACCAATCACCCCACCAGCAGAAACTATCATTCGTTGGGTATACAGTGGTCGCTCTTGAATGACCCGAGGATTGTTTCTGTCCCAAATTCGACAGTTTTGATAGTTCACATACCCACTATGATGGAAATGCACCTCGTCGCTAAAGATGATTTTCTTAGCAAAATCACCGTCCACTTGTTGATTCTCCTTCATCCAATCAACGAATGCCCGTCGCATTAAATGGTCCTCCGGTTTCAATTCTTGGGTTAGTTGAATCTTGAATGGATGCAGATAATTTGTTAAAATCTGCTGCATTGTGCTTTTTGAAATGTTTAATTGCAGTGCAGAGAGTTTCCGCCACACTATCACTCACGGTAGCAATATTTTCGGCTGAACGGCCAGTACGAGGCCGACCTGTTTTTTATTGTCTGCAACCGAACCTGTTTGTTCAAATTTTCGACAGTTTCTTCATTCGGAGCGTTCCCTCGACTGGAAATTCCACGTAATTTGCGCACAGTCTCAGCTACACACTCTCCGTATTTGTAACGAATTTCCACACTATTCATTCGCTCACTCGTCATATAGCGCTCCATTTTGTTTAACCGCAACGTGTTTAACTACAACGTGTGATCCTAAACAAGTGTGTCAACTCTTCGGAATGAAAAAGGCGTGCAATTCAAATCCTGCGTTACTTTTACGATACCCTATACAGCGGGTCCCACCAGTGCGGGAAAGTCCAATATCTATGTTAAAATGAGGAATATATGGATTTTTCTTTTTATTGTGTTGCCATATTTCTCGGAATGTACAAATTAAAAATATATTCAACTATACAGGGTGTTCCACTTTTCCTGGCCAGACACCAACTTTGGTTTTTTATATGGAAACACACATTTTTTCTATTTTTTTTCGGATTCTACATAAAAAATAAAGGGTACTTTGTGTAGAATAGTTCTATTCAAATATTCGCAGTTTTTGAGATATCTCGCTTGAAAGGTTTTTGTAGTCGATATTGGCTGCTTACATTTTCTGATATTGACGGGTTATACTAATAGCTACTAAGCCCATTTTTTTATCAGATGTTTAGTAAGGATGACTCTTCCGAATCATGCTCCAAAAACTGGCCTGCGTTATAATGTCAAAATTGCCAATTGAAAAATTGAAAAATCTCGAATTCTTCAAATGCAACACCCTGTATATTTTCATACCATGAGATGCAGAATTAAATTCTCTACAACTTTGCTATACCCGCTCCTATACCAAAATTCTTTAGTTTTTCATGAAATCTCATTTCTATGAAAAAATGCGAAGTTTACAAATAGTTTATATGTAAAATAACGTAGTAGACTCCTGTCAAAGGATAGGTCTTTATTACTTTTGTTAGAAATGCACGATGTTAATTTACTGTTTGGGATACTGCAGCATGCGTGTGTTCTTGTCGTCTTCTTATAATTTGCATTTGTTGTTCTTTCAAACATCTCCTTCAGTTTTACAAAACACTTTATACGAGGATATCTTTGTAAATCTGGATTATTAGTTTGGTTTTTGATGATAATGCTTCCTAGTATAGCCGTTATTGGTAACATACTTGTAAACCATTTCAGTGACTTTTCACTCACAATTAGTTTAAGCCATTAGCCCAAGTTTCATCAATATACATCAAATATTTCAAGAAATTTTGATAAATTGTTGCTAAATGATTTGTAATACTTTATCCAGAAAACCTAGAGTTAAACGACCTATGTTTATATGAACTAATTTAAATTACAAAATCTTGGCTCATCCTATATTTACTGAGTTTTAATACATTTTGAAGTATCTTTTAGTAATGTTCTAATCTTAGTCCCAATAAATAAAAAATACCTAAGCACATAAACATTTAAAAAATCTACTAGGATTTATTATATGTCTCTATCTGAAACAGCATTTTTTAATTTACGTTTAACGAGAATATAGACAGATTCGTTCTATTACTCCGACCTGCTATTTTCTTTATCATGGAAACAGTGCCCACGTCCAACATTGAATACGGAGGCTGCTTCACAGAACCTCGAATAAATCTAACCTGTTCCTGTTCTACACGTAAATATATCCATTACACTCGTGATAATTTACAAGAACAACTGTACCTTCATTATTCTTACAAATGAAATAGCTGTGCTTTCACCAATTTCATTCATAATTCAGTGGGCGAAAGCAGTATCGGATAAATGGAGTCTCGTATCAAGGCAGCGGTTACATGAAATTATAAATCTCTTAGAGGAATGAATTCTTACGGTAGAAGTTGTAGGAGGGAAGTTTTTCTGACGTTTATAATAATTGCTCCTTTTTCCAAAATAGTTTTCTGACGGTGTTAAGTTAATGGTCTTTCTTTCTTCGAAATGCTATATTTTTTTTTAGAACGGCGAATCTTAGGGAAAAAATTAAAGTTACCTTTTTTACGTATTTTGTGCATTAGAATATAAATACGTTACAACGACTTGTAAAAAATGCAGTGGCGTAGGTTTTTTTTTGTAAAAAAGGGGGTGACCCCTGTCCAGTTGTACACCACTGGTTGAACCTTTAAAGCTCATATTTTAGGGAATGTAAGGCCTACTATCATAATTTATTTGTACCAAATTTTATTAAGATCGGTGAATAGATTCCGGAGATATAAACAAAAAATCAATTTTTTTAACAACTTCAACACCCTCTATCTCTAAACGGGGCTGTTCCAGACCAATGTTTATAAGGCAAACACATATTATTTTAAAGAGATCTATCTGCCTTCGAAGTTTCCTGCATAAAATTCGGACCACCCTGTATAATATTAGGCCTAAACAGTTAGGTGAGTTATAAGCCACCAGTCGTTTGTGAAATGGCACACGAAAATCCACAATATATAAATAACTCAGTTTGTTAATTTGAAAAATTTTATGTTGGAAACTAGAAAAGTTTTAGGTTACAACTCTATTGAAGTTAAAATTTTAGGGCAATTAATTACTTTTTAATTCAACACAAATAAATGTACTCTCAAAATTCGCTAAACTGTCCCGTTTTCATGAAAAAGCGTAAAAATTAAAAGTATCTACAACATATCATTCATCGGAGACACTTCATTTTGCAATAAAATTTTGTTTATTCCATGATTAATATATTTCATAATATAAAGGCGGCTAGTACATTTTATTCATAAGAAAATCTATTTTTTTATACAATCAAGTAACTTTACAAATTGTAGTCACATGAAAAATCAAATCTGATTTGGAACCAATCGAGGCGTAAACGCTGAACATATTAAAATATTATTAATATTTTTTCAAACAATTTAAAAAATGAATCGGTTCATATTTCAAACGATTATAGTGTTTGAAAAGTCCTAATGTCTGTGCTGTTCTCTAAATTTTGATTCTACCAAAATAGTTTATTTATTTATAATTTACAGCACAAATACGTTAACTACTACAATCGGTGGAAGAGAAATTATACACTAATACAAGTGAGTAAATCGCATATATGTAAGCTAAAACTCAAAAAAATAGAAAAAGTCAATCGTTTTGACTTTAAGAAATATGAAATCAAAAAAATTCTGCGACTTGCTTGCATAATACTTAAGTGAAATGATAGAAACTATTTTGCTAAGGTGGCATGGGGAAATAGAACAAAAAATGTGTGCAGGATTATGCATAGTAATTTCTTGTAAATAGACCTGACATCGTTATGAACTAATTCATAAAGAAATATCAAACATAATAATAGCCGTCTATTTTCTTGAAAATGATAATAGTTACGAATAACTTACAAGTCCCAAATTAAACGGAGAATCCAAAAAATATTGTTTTTTAAATTTAAAGCCAGTGGCGTACTAATATTTTTTTACTAAAGCAATGGGGACTCCGCCACTGGTATAGTAAAAAAATTGAAAAATTCTCTAAAGATCACACGTACAGTGCCAAATCGTTTATAAAAATCTTACGGGTGAAACCTTATTGCTTACAGAAAAATTCGATATTTTTTATTTTTTTTTTTTCGGGAAACTAACGTGCTGTATCTCAAAAAGTAAACATTTGTCGTGTATACTTTATTTAGCAAACTAACATTATTTTTTGATAATGTATTGATTCTTGAAGTTTGATAAAAAAAAGTGGACAGATACATACTCTGTGTTCAAAAAGTTTGGAACCCCCCCCTCTATATCAGAAAATACTGTTCAAACAAAAAAAAAGATTCCCGAGGTCAAAAGTATACGGTTTCCTTTAAAATTTTCAACTTGACCTCTAAATGACCTTCAAGGTCATAGTCAAGGTCATTGTCAAGGTCACCGTTAGATTGCTCACTCAAAACCCTGCAACTTTTGTCCTAATCACTTTTTTGTTTGAGTAGTATTTTCTGGGATGGGGGTGGGGTTTTCAAACTTTTTGAACACCCTGTATATACTTATTTATACAAGGTGTTAGAAGTTTGACTACCTTTAATTTTAACGGACGATAGAATACATTAAAATAAACAAAGAAACCTCATATGACATGGGTCCTAAACTCAACCATTTCCGAGAAAAAAATTATCAGTCTCCAACTTGATGTTCATAAAATACAATGTTTATCACTTTTTTGAACTTCTTTATGCTTAATTCTAAAAAATAATTAGCGTTGTAATAAATTTAAAATTCGATAAAATTCATATCGAGCAATGTGACAACGGCGCGGCGGTTTATTAACACGAGGTACTATTGTGTGTGTGTTTTTTGCGTACCACTACTTCCTTTTCTTGAGGTATTTTCCACCGAGTGCGCGAAAATTGGATTCGAAGGTGTCGTGCGTGCATCGAAAATGGTGGTGGACATTTTGAGCATATATTGTAGTTTGTTTTATACTCTTGCGTTTAAAAATTATTGAAATTTGTTTTTTGGTAAGTACCCAAATTATTTTTAATATGTATGATTGTTTGGACGACGTGAATCTTCAATTATGTAATTTCATTAAAAGATCTTGTTTTAAGAAATTCATAATTACTAAAATTCGAGCTAAAATTTAAGCACAACACTATCTTCGTACTACAAAATCGATACATTTTATTTTAATTATTTAAAAACTGGAAAACAATTGTCTAAATTTACTAAATGTTTCACAATAATATCTGTTTACATTTTTCCCGTAGGACAAGTCTGCCGCGTGTACACGTGGTATGCATCAGCAGGTTAGGCGTTGTTGTTACGTTGTGATGAAACTCCCCAATATTAATACTCGCTGTACTTTGAAACCTGTTAATCTTACGCCTCTGTAATATAACTTTTTTGTTCGTTTATGATTACTCTATTTCTTACACCCTATTGGAACGGTTTTTTCTTTTTTAAAATTACTTCAATTTCTAATAATGAAACCTAATATTTTAAAAGCCTATATCTACCACCTACCTACTGCTACTTCCATCGGATGATCTAACTTAAAATAAAAAAAACACCAATATCTTTGTTTTCACTTTTCATTGAAAGTAAATCATTGTGTTTTAAACCTCTTTCATTTTTATTCTCTTCTTGTAAAACAACGTTACATTAAATACTTCTTGATATTAACAGACAAATTATAATTTACGGACAAATGAAATATTAATATTCGCTTGGAGTAGGTGGCAAACAGATAAACTAAATATCTACTACTAGATATATCTGTAGATACATTTTGAATTATTAATTGTCTTAGAGTTTTTTAATTGATTATGCACAAAAATAATAGTAGACCTAAATTTGACCCCTGAGGTGTCCCTAAATTCACAGTAAAATCATCATAACAATTTCCATTGTAAACTACATAGTGTTTACTTTTAGAAAGGGGCACTAAATTTTAAAATTATCTGAGAAACTGAATTTATCCATATTTTTATTGGTTTCAATATCTATTTTATCAAAATCCACCGTTATTGTCTACTACTTCATTTGACCTTTGGAAAAAACAACACATTAAATAAGTAATAGTAGATCTTTACTCCATAAAACCATGTTGATTAATGGATTTGACTTACTATTTGACTTATTATTTGACAAAAATGTAAGTAATTTTGTTTTATTTAACAAAGTAATAAATAATGAAAACGAAAAAAATAATTCCTATAATAATTGTACGAAGAGATATGTAAGAATCGGACACAGATAGTGTAACTATACTTTTGTAAATACAGGGATGGCCAGAAGTACGGAATAAAATTCATATCTTTTGAATGAGTTATTTTTTTTTAAAACGCCGTACACAACTGATTTTGATTTTTTCCCATCTTTCGGTTATATAATAATTAATTTTTCTTCAACCCCCTAACCCCCAGCTACCCCTACTTTGTTTTTTCAAATGGAAACATAAGGCATGAGGGGGCTCGTTGAAAAGCTTATAGAAAACCGAATCCAGCCATACCAAATAAACTAGTTTTATTTTTTCAATAACAAGTTTTTTCATTGGGAAATTAAAACAACTAGATAATTTACAAAAATAAACTCAATGTCGCAAATGCTGAAAATGTCCTCCATTCACTATTTGGCATTCTCCAAGACGATAGTAAAAGCTGTCCACAGCATTCTGAATGACTTCAGCTGGTAAATTATGCATCTCCGCCCTAATCTTGTTCTTTAAATTCTCAATATTATCCGGTCTGTCCTGGTAGACTCTTTCTTTCAAATATCCCCAAAGAAAATAATCCAGGGGTGTTAAGTCGGGGGATCTTGGCGGCCATTCAACTGTACCCCGTCTACCAATCCAGCGATTTGGAAACATTTCATCTAAGTATCTTCGAACATCAATACCAAAATGTGGGGGAGCGCCATCTTGTTGGAACCAAATTCTTTCATTCGGTATATCTGGATCAATTTCATGAGGGAAAATCACAGCTAGAGCAGGTATCAGGTCAAATGTTAGGAAATCCAGGTAGCGTGCGGCAGTAAGATTTTCTTCAAAAAAGAATGGGCCCAAGATTCTGTTGTTGATGATACCTGCCCATACATTAACTTTTTGTGGATGCTGCGTATGCGATTCGCATGTCCAGTGTGGATTTTCCTGGGACCAAAAGCGATAGTTGTGCCTGTTAACCACTCCATTTAAATAAAACGTAGCTTCATCCGAAAAAAGTACGTCTCGTTGAAAACCATTATTGTCGTCAAAAGCTCTTGGACAAGACATACCTTATAGGGGTGGTATTTCTCTTGTTTCAGAAACATTCGAATTGCAGTTCGAGAAGCATCGTGATTGCGGGCCAATGAAACAGTAGTTGAAGTATGAGGATTTTCAACAAGTTCTATTGCAATGTCTAATTTCTTTTCTTCATTTAAGGCACGTGCCCGTCCAGCTTTGTGCAGTCTGTACTGTATCGTGTTCCTCAAATTTGTGAAATATTTTACTAACTGTCCCTTGCGAGATTTGGTTTTCGGGATATTTCGCATTAAATAAATCGCACACTTCAGCCTGACTTATTATTTTGTCTCCACATCCAAGCAATATCAAGATTTGGATGCTAACATAAAAAATATATCTTTTTTGCGTTAGCAGTGATAGGTACAGTTTCAAATTCTTTATTTTATTCTGTGCAAATTTATGGAGGATAACACTGAAGATAATTAAATTTTATTTGACTTGTTAAGTAGGTGTGTTATACAACTCTAAAAACCTTGCTATTGAAAAAATAAAACTTGTTTATTTGGTATGGCTGGATTCGGTTTTCTATAAGCTTTTCAACGAGCCCCCTCATGCCTTATGTTTCCATTTGAAAAAAAAGTAGGGGTAGCTGGGGGTTTGGGGGTTGAAGAAAAATTAATTATTATATAACCGAAAGATGGGAAAAAAATCAAAATCAGTTAACGTGTTTCGGCGTTTAAAAAAAAATTTATTCATTCAAAAGATATGAATTTTATTACGTACTTCTGGTCATCCCTGTATACGTTTCATACTAATTAATTCGATTTCATATTAATTTAAAAAATTTCATACGAACATGTTTTCATACGAATTCACATTAAGTGCAACCGCCTTGTGTACAATCATATAGTTCTGACCTTCATGGATCTTTTAAAATTAACAACCGTATGACGAACATCAAATTTTAATGAAGTTGGCTGCTCGTGTTAAATAATATATTACATATGTTTTTTGCCTTTGTCTTTTTTACAATAAAGGTGACGTAATACATTTGCTGTATGAAACAACGCACCTGACGTTAAGGAAAATACAATTAATATATGTACAGATATACCACTTTGCTTTTGCTAGTATTGAAATTTAGAATTCTTGTTTGGTGTTGCACCTTATAAATACTGGTGTAAATATTAATATTTTAGTAAACGAAGGTATGTAGGTTGCTCTACTTAGTGTTTCCAATGTTATAATTTATTGCATTGCATAAATTATAAACTACCTACTATTTCCAGGTTTGTAAAATAGGGACTTTCACTTTCTCCTTTAAAGTTACTTTTTACGTGCGAATTTTTTATTGATCATGATGATGTGCTACAGTTGCCAAAGCAGAGAAACTAATACAGAATATCAATAATTTTTTATTTTACATTATAACTCACAAATCATAAAGTGTAAGAAATTTTTTTCTTGAAGTGCCAATTTAAATTGGAAATAAGCTTTCAATCCTACTAGTTGTTTGCGTTACTCAAACTGGATTTTTTACTAAAGGCATCTGAAAGATTGATTTAAACATGTTTACGCTAAACCTAAAACTCTTTTAGCACCAGCTTTTAGTTCAACATTAAACTGTTTACATTTCCATAATTATTCGTCTTGTGAACAACTGACATATTAGCAATTATGCATGCCAATTTGTTTAGAGATCTTGTAGTATTGCAAAGTATTAGAAAATTTTACTAAACGCAATTTGTGATTGATATAACAATGATTGAAGACTTTGAAATGTGCTGCTATTTATTTATTTAATTTGAATTTTATATTTTTCATACGTATTTCAAAGACATTACTTATACATATAATGGTTATACAGGGTGATTAAGAACTTATCCTAAAAAAAATTTTTGAATGTATAGGTGACTTACAAATACAATTTTGTAAAAAAAAAACTAAAACGGCAGTTCGAAAATGACTTAAAAATGCACTTCTGCGCGGCACTAGAAACAGTTCCACTGTAAAATGTAATCTTACGCAAGGCAAAGCATGTACTAGACCGGCTCGGCAGCAAAGTGTAATAAAAAAAGAACGGACAAAAAATTGAAAGAATTTCTTTCCCGAGGAAAGAAATAAATAAAATTTTATAAGACCTACATATTTTGTATCAAAAAATTCAACTGCATTTGGCGCTATTGTTATAATTAATTAATAAAATTAATTTGTGGTTTTAATTAATAAACTAATTTGACATACCTGATGTTACAACAACTGTTCAAAATTTTGTCCACCGACGTGTAAACATATACATATTCAATTTATTCGAGCTAACACAAAAGTTGTCTTCCTTCAGTATAACACAGATGCTTTACCATAACACAAACGCTGGCTTGCTTCACCATAAATTAAAATGATATCCGTCACCTCCGAATTGCTATACATGTAAGCCATTTTTGACATTTGAAAACTAATGTAAACACTATCGCAAAAACGTTAATACTAAAATCGGATTTCAGTATTCGGAATCGCCTGGGGCCACGTGGAGAGAGGGCGCATTGCGTATAGTGCGATTGATGGTTGAAAATACTACAAAGTTGTGACTATTCCAGTTTTGAGATTAAAAGCCGGAATTATGCTAGTCCCTAGATAAAATGTCGAGATTACGCTAATATCGAAATTAAATATCGGGATCTCTCTAATCCCGATAGAAAAGTCAAGATTGCTCTATTTTCTACATAAGAAATCGGAATCAAGTCAAGCTCAAGATGAAAAGTGCAGATGACGCACTTGTTAATAATGAAAGAAAACTCGTGTTTCAATTTGCATTTCCATTCTTCTAATTGCTTTGGTCTCTTAGATCTGTTGATCTCAACCTTCTTGATATAAACGTCAACGGCATCGACAGACGTTTAAATTTTAATTTTGATTTATATAATCATTCCGTATGGCAGTGCCGTAACTAGAAGAAATTTTACTAGACGCAAGCTTTTAATTTTGCGCCCCTATTTAATTATTAAAAATAAGCAATATAAAAAAAACATTTTATTTTTAAAAACACAAAAATAAAACATGATAAATTGTTTGACTTAATATATATTCTAATATACATATAAACAAACACACACAAAGACAACTGTAGGAACAAAATTAAATGTAAATCTACTAATAAGCCAGAATTAAAAACTTAATAAGTTAATATACAGGGGAAATATTGTTGAACGTATAGGGGACTCTTACAAATATGTACAACTTTGTAAAAAAAATCAAAAAGAGCAGGTCGAAAATGATTTTAAAAATACACTTAAAAATGAACGAACAAAAAATTTAAAGAATTTCTTTCCCAAGGAAATAAATAAATAAAATTTTATAACATCTATTTTACGTCAACAAATTCAACTGCTTTTGCGTCTATTGTTATTATTAATTAATACAATTAATTTGTGGTTTTAGTTGATAAAACAATTACAACGACTGTTCAAAATTTTGTCCACCGACGTGTAAACACATTTGAGCCTTGCTTCACATTAAATTAATACGATATCCATCAACTCCCGAGTTGCTATATACGTAAACCATTGTTGGTACTTAAAGAACTAATGTAAACACTATCGCATTTCAGTATTCGGAATCGTCCGGGGCCTCGTGGAGAGAAAACGCATTGCGCACAGCCTACAACGCGAATGACGCTAGAGACTGCAATAGAGAATCCTTATAGTTTTTTCTCAGAAACTATAAGGATTTTACAAAAATTCCCAGAACATTTTTGCAAAGAAATTTTTTTAATACTTGTGTTCAACTCATTTCCATGCGCCCTTAGCAGTTTGCGCCCATAGGCGTGTGCCTACTCTGCCTATACCTTGTTACCGCACTGCCGTATGGTTTTCAAAGCGAATGCCATTTCCGAAAAAGTCGATAATAAAGGTAAATATAATCTAACTTACAGCAGATTGTTAAAATGTCAAATCATGAACACTAATATAATAAACCGATTATAAACTTATTTCCTGTACACTATCCATTAAATTATTTTATTTACTAGTTATTAATATTAATGTTCTTGATTAGGTACAGATGAATTCTGTTATTTTTTATTTTTTTCCGGGCCAGATTAAAACAATTCTTACAAAATTGTTATTGGTACAACCTACACTGAAAAAAGGATTTATTTGGACTAAATAAATATCGTTTGCCATGAACTAATCCTAGTTTTGGATATTGCCTAGCATATATATTTTGAAAAGTAACTAATAATAAGTTCATAGTTTTGTAATAATTCTTATTTGAATGTTAATTTATTTTTAGTGTAATATCACATTTCGCCTCTTTATTATTAATCTACATATGTTGAGATGTAGATGACAAGATTATTAGAAATATATCTTAGCTTAATGTGAACTAACAGTTTTTCAGTGAAAATAGGTTATTTTAATATTAATAAATGAATGGTTTATAAAAAGTGAATTGTTTTTTTCGCTAAAATTGGACGTATTTCTTTCTTGATTAGTCTCAAAATTATGTACTTTCTCAAATTTAATTAAACTGATAATTAGATAACTTATCTAAGTTTATAATTTTTGAAATGGTACATAGTGTTGAGATCTACTAATAGAGAAGCACATGCGAGTATATACGATACTTTTATTCGAACATTTCATTTTTGCTAAAAATTAATTTTATGATTTGTATTTTCCGAACTTATTATATACATACATATATCGATCAAAACTACTTGTCATAGTTGTTGACAGTTTAATGATTAAAAATAATTGGCGGATTGTTAAATTGGGTTTTATTATAAATTTATGAAACTACAACAGCAACACTATGTCCTTATTTAAAACTGACTTTTTGATGATTATTACTTGTTTGACCCTAACTTTCACAGTTTCTGCATCCATTTTAATGATGAGTAAACGGAACACAGCACACAGCACTCTGTAACTATATGCACATGTTATATTATGAATATGATCTAAGAACAGCAAGAAACACTACCTTTTGATATACTCGTAGTCCATACCGAGGTCCATACTAGCCTACTGAACTAAACAATACACTACAGGCAGCTTGCATACATAGTCGCCATGATGGCGAAAATACGACTGTCAGGGGAGAACACAACTTGGTCACGTGATTGGAATAATTTTTAAATAATATATTTTCCTTTAAAGTTTAATTGTAACGTTAGATAGGCCAATATAAAATAATATTTATTAAATAAAAACGAATATAAATTTGTATTAAAAATTTATTCTTTTAATTCGCCTAACAAATATTCTAAAATCATAAATGGTTATATTAATTCTAATTTGTTAATTATAGACAAATCTGTTGCAAACTGTTTGTTTTTTAATTCAAACAAATCAAATGACTTGTATTGAATGTAACTGGTTTATCTCAATGTAACTAGCATAAATGTAAACTAACTGCATTCAAAACAACCGATTCCTTTAATAAAAAGTAATTGTTTTTTCAGTGTACACAAACTGAGATTGACCAAAAGTGCTTGTATCACATAGTGACTGTAGAAAGTGTTTGCTTGCACAAAAAAAGTTCATACATTGCATACATTCAAATAATTTAAATTCGTACCTCATCGGCCTATTTTGGAAGTGTATCAGTCAAAAACACTTTCAGCTAGACGTAGTAGTTAATTTGGTTGCAGGCAACACTAAACACCATGAATAAATTTTTGCAGATGTTCTACCAAAATTGAAACAAATTATGTCTTAAAGCTGTTTTACATTGACAATTTATTGATCAAATAATTCATAAAGTCGCTTCATCAAGAAATTGGACAAGTGTAATACACCAAATCTGCTGTCAAATACCTTCATGAATTTATTCATCAAGTTCTTGACGAATTAGAGCATGTTCTAATTTTCGTCAATTTCTTCGTGAAGTTCAGAAGTACCAACCCAACAGATTTCCAGCCTCAGACCAGTAATGAGGTTATGTTATTGGAATATGTAAGGCGTCGTACTAGTTTTGCATTGTTTTTACTGATTTGTTACTTACAAAAACTAATATTTATATAATATGTGTCAGAACGGTACCACTGTTGTATCACTACAATTATGATTGGAAATGTGACTTTTTGAAATGTATTTGCTTCTTTGATTTATTGGTAGAACTGATTCATACGTCAAAAAACTTGACACAGTCTGTAGCAGTGTAAAACCACACTGTTTACCAATAAATTCGTGAATTAATTCATGAAGAACTTCGTCAATTTATTCATGAATAAATTGTCAATGTAAAACAGCTATAAGAAATTTTTTCTTAAATAATAATAGTAATGGAACAATAGCTAGAAGGCACTGTATGAAAACGAATTGATCTTTTTAACATTCACTGATGTTATGATGATATTAAATAAATTTAAAAGTTGCCGTCTTATTAATATTTTTATATAAAATGGAATGCTGAAGTGTAGGTAGGATGGTATGGAAGAAATAAAAAAATTTAAAATCGCTCGATTGTATACATGCATGCCGACGATTGTGCTTAGCCCACATAAAACTTGATTTAATTTTGAATAACTGTTTTTCTAAGCAACACATAGAAACTTTGGTGTCGTAAAGATAAAGGTTCCTACAATAAACGATGGAAGGTATATAAAAATACTACCTCGTAAAAGTAAAGCAAAAATTGCGCCACTAATCTAATAGCCGCTGCGTTGCTTTCATCTACGAAAATACCATTTGTGACGGAAGAGTCATTAGCCTACACTCTAAATTCATGAGATTATTTTTATCACCTTATTTTATATCAATTTGTTTATCAGATGATGTCTTAATCAATTCTGGTTTACTTATAAGTTCTTGGTAATCGGGAATACCTATATTTGTTTCCTTTTAAACAGACACGCTGTTAGTTTACCCGATTAAGAGTCATTTTATAAATAAAAATAATTAATGTTTTGAAACTCGAAAAAACACGTTTCGACCTAATTAAAAATTATAAACATGCACGAAAGTGCGCGTTGGCTTACGAATACATTCCAAAGTTATTGACCTAATGTCTGGATGTTGCAATAAGGTCTTATTATCCGTACTTCGGTGCAACAAGCTCATGTTCCGTAAAAAGTGAGATTTGGCCCAGCGGTGGTTCTATAGATTACTGCCGAGTAATTGCATTACAAGGAAAAAAGTACCTACCTAATTAGAGCCAAATTAATTTAATTAAAGAAATTTGATAGTCATTGCTCCTCCTCTGACTGTGAGTCCTTCTGTTCTTAGATTATTTTCTTAGTTCTAACCTTGTACCTGACTTATCTAGTTATTTTCATTTGTTTATTCTGTTCCTTTCGTAGATTTAGGTATGTTTTTTTATTGACTTTCCATTTTTTTCGGTTTTTATTTTTTCACTTATTTCCGGGTTAGCAAAATATTCTTATGGTTTAAAATATTACAAAAAAGTAATTATTTGAAATTCATCTGATATTGTCATAAAAAATACTGGAAATTCCCCACTACTAAATATTTTGGAAATTTGATAAGTAGATATATTAGACCAAAAAAATACCAAGTTATGCAAACGTTTCGATTTTATTTAAAATGTTCTTCGGGGATATACATAATAATAAAAATATATAGATACATAAGCATATAGAACAAAATTTTATTAAAAACATTATTAAAAACAATATTTAAAAATATAGGTATTACAATATTAAGAAAAAACAAACACATTAAAATTATCAATTTTATTGTTGAACAATTTAATACAATAAAAAATAAGGGTCAAAGATATTTTAGAAAAAAATATGTATTTAAAAAAGAGAGAAAGTAGCAACCTTACCCAGTGAGATAAAACAAATGAAGAAAATTTTGAATAAAATCGAAAGGGCTTAGCCAGAAAATCAAAACCCTTATTCCCTTGTCTTATTTCGACTAATTGTAAGTATAACTTGCTTATTAAAAAAAAATTAACGAACCATTTTCGTCATTATTTTCTTCGAATATTACCTACAGAGTTAAATAAATTTAAAATATCTCTAATACTATTAATTCCACAAAAAACTTATAAGTATTAAATTTGTAGTCAAAATAATTTTAAGTACAGAGTGATTCACTATATTTTGATCCCCTTTAACTTTTTCGTTTTTAGAATTATAAAAAAATGTAAAATACAAAAGTTGCACGATTTTTTATGAAGTTTTCGAAAATAATAGTAGAATAATAAATGAAGTCCAAACAAAATGTCCGCGGATGCTAACTGTTAATTTAAATGGAACACGCTTTATATTTTTACATATTTGGATAGAACGTTTCCTGACGAGCATAGTCGTATAAGGTTTGTCACTATTAAAAAACTAAAAGATTTTTTATTAAGAAAATAAGGTATCGTGTAGTCGTTAGACCCCTTTCAGGCATTTCTCCTTTTTTTCCAATTACGTAAGGATTTACAGATTTAGTTGTAATATATTTTGACATATCGGAAATGAGGTTACTATGAGGTAGGGTGCAAAATGAGGTTAGGTATTTTAACTAAATATCACTAATTAGGCCGTGAGAGGGCTAATTACTCTTGGACAATGTTATATGGTAGACCGTGACAGTGACAGGTAATGTCATGTAATATTGTTATTGTTTGACAGTATTATTATCTAATTGAAATGTGTTAGACAGAAGAAGAAAACTGAAATATATGAATTAAAATAGAGTAAAGTTCTTCTCCATACTCTATTTTAATTCCTAATAATATTTCAATTTTCTACTTCTGTGTAATCCATTTTAATTAAATAATGATACAAACAATAACAATGTTATCTATAATATATAACATTCTCCATGAGTAATTAGGCCTCGAGAAGTTCCTATGCATTTTTTAACGCATAATTTTAGAGATAATTTTAATTAATTCAACAGTGTGATAAGTATATTTTAAATTAAAAAAAATAACTTCAAAATGTCCGTGTAAACCAAAAAATACTTTTTTAAATCGAAATAACATCAAAAATTAAATTTCCCTAATTTTCAGTGGCTTATTCTGCGTTTCTTCCTGATAATGCCCCTCAGTATCTCCACCACTGGTTAATAGAGTTCATTATATTTCAGTACAGATTGTTTTAATCAATTATATCAGTAGCATCGCCTCGAAAAAATACCATAAAAAAAACATTTATATTTCAGGGTACTGATTGTGAATTATGCAGCTTTTCTGACAACCATAAAATGACAAGTGCCTGAATTTACATATAACTGCACATATTTTGTTTACACTGAGTGAGGGTAAACCGTTCAGTTTAAAGGTTGCGCAAGGTTGACACAGTAAAACATGGGATAAGCAAAACTGAACTACTAACATATTATATTTTGGGGTGTTCAGCAGCTCCTTGGGCACGACGGGTTCCTTATTTTGTACACATAAATACATAATTTACCTTTTGGTGATTCAACGTCTAGTCTAAAAGATATGCAAATTTGCTGTCATAAATAAGGAATGGAAATTTATGTTCTTTCGCCATTGACTGTTTATTTATTACATAAAAATATTGCATACTGCTCTTATTTCTCAAATGTTGGTATAAGTTTCGTAATTTTTATCATCTAGAATTTACTTACTATTTTTTAAACTGATTTTGATTAGTTTAGTGTATAAAATAGTATACCTAGTAAGTAAAACTTATTGGTATTAATTTTTTATTAAAACTATACATTTTTGATTACCAGCGAGTACTTATTTTTTTCGTTATTTTAAAGTTAATTTAAATTAATTCTGAAAATTTTCCACTATCAAAAGGAGTTATACTGGGTGGTCCCTAAGAACAACCCATGCAGACATATTGCCTTAATAAATTGTAGATAATAAAAAATGTAAGTTGTTGATAAGTAAGTGTAAGTAAGTGTTGGTAATTTGTAGATAAATACAATTATTCACGGTCACATGAATAATGTTTAAGTGTCAAAATTGTTGTTTCAGCTAAGTTAAAATTTTCTGTAATAAATTATGCAGCTGTTATTGAAATCTTGAAAATGATCAAGGTTTAAGCATAATGATAAGTATATGTACTCTCTAAAAGAAGGTAGATTTAAATACCTTAATAAAATATACACCTCTATAGAATACACCAAATCAGAAACATTAAAATTATAGAATTTTTCAAATTCAATTTTGAGACCACGTATGTTTATTATTATAATCTGAGGGGTTATTTCTTTATCCATACGAACAATACCGAAATTAGCGAAAGGGAGCTCATCGATTACCATGATACGTGTGAACTTAGAAATGTACGTTCAGAGTATGAATTTCAGGTACTTACCGTTCTTTTGCTCATGTAGCGTTTAATCCATGGTTGGTCGTACAGGGTGTTACATTCTACTAAATGGGTCGCTTAATTTACAGAACACGAAAACACTAGAATTTCTCAAGGAAGTTTTTAATAACAGTGTATAAAATAGAAACACTCAAAACACTATAACATATTCACATAAACAATATCAGTGACTATTTTGAACGCAACAACTTGTTTTCCGAGATTCAGAGAATCACGGATAGATGGTAGAATTTTGGAAACAAGTTAAATAGATCGCACAGGGAGAACTCCCTTACCGAATTTCAATTCTTTTACTTCGACTCCGCCCATTTTGGTTTTAGAAGTATTGTTATCATGTTATTTGTCAATTCAGACCTTTAAGGGAAAAGAGGGTGTTTTCTTTTCTTATGCCTTAGGTACTTGCTATCTTGTCAGTCAACCCCCTCATGAATCTCGAGAACGTTTTAAGAATGATTTTACTATTTCATATTGATAATTATGTAACAAAACTGAATTTAGATAAAACCCTATTTTTACACTTTCCTGCGACATACGCCTCTGAAGCGGGGAATCTTTCATTGATCTAAATCTCTTGTTTTTCCGAGAAAGAAAAGACTTCGAAAATAATATCTCTGTTAATTTCGGCGTTAATTTCCCTAGAACATTATGACAAAATAATTTATTTATTTATTTATTGAGAAGTTACAATATCCAATGGGACAAAGTCCCAATTACAGGATAAGGTAAAACAGAAAACCTTAACTAAATTTTAAAAGAAAAAGACAAACTAACATTAAATATAAAAATATAAATACTACATAACATAGAGCAATCAAAATATAAAATCCAGACAAAAAACTTAAGGATAAACGTACAATGAGATGGAACCTTTTACTGACTTTATCTGGCGACTTTAACATGAACCATTGGTGGTCCAGTTAGTTGGCAACCGAGAAGCTTGACAGTCATAGATTTTTTTATGGTTATGTTAAGGATCAGTTATGCACAAGGCTATACAACAATGAGGAAGAATTGAGAATAAACATTTCAAAAGTGAGAAACTCAATATCTCCTGACATGATTCAATCTGCTACTCAAGAGTATTTATGAGCGAGTGCAGAAGTGGTAGTGGTATGAACTTCGACCATTACTTTGTTATAAAATTTTTTACCGTTTAATTTTGTTTTGAGTTATCTAAGTTGTTTTGTTCGTTGCTCTTGTTATTGTTATGTAAATAAAGTATTAAAAACATTAAATATAGATTATAGAAAAAATTCAATTGTTTTCACATGGCTACTTGATTAATTTTTTATTAAAATTATAATTATATTCAATATCTTGGTTATTTATTTATGAAAACCCCATATATTATACAGCATTATAAAGAGAATTTTCCTTTTCTTCTAATGAGGCAAAAATTCAATATGACGTCCGTAACAAAAATAAAAGTTAACTACCTCTCAGCACACATTTTTAGAGTTACATTAATACTGGCAGCAAAAATTGATTGCTCATATCATTTAATATCAGACTACACATTTTTGCCCAAAATTTTTGAAAAACAAGTAAAATACGACTAAAAAATGAAATAGCATAAAAATCCGTTTTCCTCGAATATCTCCGGAACTATTTGGAATTTTTTAATTTTAAAAACGAATCCGTGGTCGGCATAAAATTCTTCACAATTTTGTTCATTTAACCATTTCTGTATCTCTTAAAATAAAAATGATACCTGTATTGGACAATTAAAAAGTTGTAACCCTGTATAATTAATATATCTCTGCATTTTAAGGATTGCTTATCCGAATATTTAGCATCAAAAAGTACCTTATGAGTGTCTATATTCACTTTTAAAATTTGCAGTGCGTCGGGACGATACCTAGTTGCGAACCATATTTTTTAATAAATCTCACGTTTTCGGTAATTCTTTTCTGATTATATTTCAGAGCATGCTGAACTGCTTAATAAGTTTCGCGTCTGCCGTACTTTATAAGTGAGTTATATGCTCCATAAAACTGGTTGATATTGATTTTCTTGTTAGCTGGAAGCCGGGATACGAGCCTTATTCGCCACCCCGTAAATCTCCTTTTGTTACCTAAATTGTATCCTTGCGGTTGGCAACGTTCTTAATCAGTTAAAATTTTGATTTAGGATCGCATGCAGTTGAATTAAAGACCCGAGTATAAGGAGGGAATATGTACACAATTCTGAAAAAATATTTCTGTAGATATTATTTTCGTCTAGTGCAAATATGGAATTTATGAGTTTAATAGATACTGAACTATGCAATGTTATTTATCCCGTTTTTGCACCATACATTTGTTGTTTTTTTACGTATTTGTTCTGGTCATATGATTCTAATAAATTTTGTATTTGGACAAAGGTTATTTATCTCCTTCTTTCACCTGATACAAATTTAAAAATATAAATGAAATAATAAGGTATTCACTTATCCCATTCCTACACCACAAACAGTTTTTTTGGAAATATTATTGTACAGAGTGAGTCAACGATTGGTTAAAGTAGATTTACTCCGAATTGCTAAAGTTTATCAAAAAACTATTTCTACAAGGTGATATGTACGCTAACAGGGCACATTTAAAAAAATGTAAGTTTGGTCTGTCACAAATTTTTGGAGCACCCTGTATATTTTAAAATATTTTTAAAAACAATTTCACAAACAAATTTCTGTACTAGGTACTTAGATTTTGTGTGAATCCGAATCCGCTTCTCAAAAACCGATTTACCATGTAATTTTTTCGTAAAACGCTAGAGCATCCCAAAAAATAGGGTGAAATAGTGAGAATAAAGAAAAACTTTCTAATGAAATGCAACAATTTGTAAATACTTTGAGAAAACATTTTAAAATAATGTTCTGAGTATGGGAAAGTAATATATGCAAATTAAATCCACACCCACAACAAATAACGATTGTTGGTGCAAAACAATGTCAAAAAAGATAGCCTTGCATTTGATGCTACTAAATATACACTCACAGATAAAAATATTGCACATATTATTTTAGGTCATTATTTTCATTTTATTTTTTTTGTCTTAATTATTTTTTTTATAGTTTATTACTAGATGTCTTGTACTGGAGTACTTTACGTATATTATAGTCAAATAAATTACATATTGAAGCTTGACAACAGATTCGTATAGGAACTAATAATATAGCCTGATTTTGGTTATCACAACATTTAATTAGAAAAAGTAAACAATAACGACAATATAACAATACTCTAAGGAAACATAATACAAATTTAGTACTTAATATTTCCCCCTCTGGCTCTAGCGATAGCCTGCATCCTTCTAGGCATGTTCCGCAGAAGATCTGTGATGGTTTCTTGCGGAACTTGATTCTATTCTTCCTGTGCAGAAATCAATTAAGTTAGGAGCTGGATTTCGTCCTCGTATATATCGCTTCAGAGCGTCCCATAGATGTTCTATAAGATTAGCATCAGGACTCATTGGTGACCACTCTAGAGCCTCAATGCCGAAATCCTCACTGTTCTAGCGGTATGCACATCTTTATACTTGACCACGTACATTTGGCTTCCATAATTGTATTCTTGTTTCGTCTGTGAAAAGGACTTTTGCCCATTGATTTTGCAAATTGTAACCGTCTGGTTTTGTGACGTGGGAGAAGCTTAGAAACTCTAGCAGGACGTTTTGGGTTAAACCGACTTCTTTAAGTCTCCTTATTTCTTTTTTAACACTTACACTGACTCTTGTATCAGTAATTCATTTTTCAGATGTGGAGGTGTAAGAGAGCGATTTCGCAAAAATTGAATTCTCGAATATTGGTCATCTCTTGGCGTTGTACATCTTTTACGTCCTTGACCAGATCGTCCCATTATATCGTTTTAATACACTAGAAACAGCCGACTGTGAATATTCAATCTCTCCGTAATATCTTCTTGTCTGTAACCTTCGTTGGTGAATATTCAATCTCTCCGTAATATCTTCTTGTCTGTAACCTTCGTTGGCTAAAGTAATAATTTTAACAGAAACTAACTCGCTTAAATGTGGCATCTCACTAACCAAAACTACCGAAACAAGATGAAGCACTAGAAATATCATTCGGAGCACAACAAACAAAAGCACAGCAGCAAAAATAGACAGTAGTAGCTGTTAGTTATGATATGTTTGTAATTTGTAACATTATTGCTTATTCAGCTATAAAGAGTTTTTTATCAGAAATAAAATCGTATATTTTTAAAACACATCAGTGCAGGTTATCTAGCAATAAAAAACACAAAAATTGTTAAAGGAAGTAAAATAAAAATAGTGACAAAATATGCAAAAATGAGAAACAAAGAATAAAAATTCAATTTGCTGTCTCTTTCAAATACTCTTATCATACCCAGCAGGGAGTGATAAGATCATACGCTTAAACGAGCGCAAAATGAGTAAGATTTTAGAGCTAAAAATATAAATTTGACCATTCAAATATCAAACTTTCTCAACTGAATTCTAACTGGTCCTTGCAGGGATGACAAACTCCTCTTTTACGATTTTTACATTATTTATAATAAGTATGTATTCATTAGTACGTATTACATCTTAAACTTGTAATCTCAAAACAAACAATTTCTTGATGTGTTATATGTGGTAATATTTTTTACGCTGGTTCCAGATGATGCGACCACTTACCAAATATATCTACTTATGGACAACTGAATGGTATAGAGAATGCGAGCAAGTATATAGATTTTCCAGAGTACACATATTTGTTTATATAAACAAATGTCGTATTGTGTGGATGATGCACATCAGTACATGTTTTACCAAATATCCTCCAAAGGTGTACAAACGTCACACCGTTTAGACTATTCAACAAGTGAATGTTATTTGGAACGTGATGGTTCGCTTAGGTAAATAAAAACACGTAACAGAAAATGAATCTGTTCGCATGTACAAACTCCGCTAATCACTTCTTGCAAAATCCACCGTGTATGGTGGGACAAGTGGGTGACTCGAAGACAATTTGTAAATATACACAACATGTGTAGAACGTTTAGCAATATTGCAGAATATATTTATCATGTGCTCATATTATACATCTGTATGTAATGTGGATGATACAACTTGAGTATAAATTTTGGTTAAATAATAATCTGCAAATATTACGTTTATGTTTGATGAGTGACCGCATTATCTGGAGCCGGCCTTGTATGTAGGCAGCTATGAAATAGTCTGGAAAACGACAAACCATATCCAAGCTGTGATATCTTCGTAAGGAGTTACAATTGATTTCTAGATCATTAATTAGAAGTTGTTGCGTTAATTTTGAATAGTTTTTCAATTCCGAACACAGATAAAACATTCAACAAAACGATTAACCAAACCACAACAAATACTTGAAACACCCAACATTTTCTAACAGTTTTAAGGAATCTGGTGGCAACATCCGGGGAACACACAAGGCGTTCACCCACGGTAACGCCGGTTCTAAAGTGAATCCTTTGTGTTATAATTATGTAAATGACAATGTATTTATCCGCTGTATATCCAGCGACTAATTACAATGATTACTGCGACCCTCATTTTTGTAATTTGAGGTTACATCTTTCTATGTAGGTAATGTCAAAATAATTTTATACCGCACACAAATTGTATACTTCTTTATGGACCTCATTAAATCTAAATTATGACTACTGGAGTAACGATTTAGATTCACCTCAATAATACTCTTTTCATTCCTAGGAAAATGTGTACTTTTAAGAATATTTTTCTACGATTCAGGGTGGCCAAACCAAAGTATTCAATATGCAAAAATTAAGTTGTTTCGAAAAATTGAAATCTTAGAGGTGAAGGAAATGAAGAAAGAATGAAACAAGAACTTATTATTTCTTTTAACTGCACTTGCAGCTTTACTTAGTTTAAAAGTATTAGTATTAATTCAATCACAGAGTGCCGATTTTCGAGCCGCACCACTGTTATCTCGGTTGTCTTAAGAAATAGAGATGTTGATCAAATTAGAGCAAAGTTATGGAATTTTTCTCACAAATGTGTCGTTTTGGTCAAATATAGGTACATATTTGAAAAACAATGATAGGCCAAGGAGTTACACAACAAAAGAGGATGGGCAATGTCTACGTCACTTAACTGAAGCATGATTTTGTAAGCATTAATTGTATGTACTCGTATAACCGTATCAGATTTTGTAAAGCCGTATAACGCCTTCTTGAAATATTTAAAAGAAATAGATCTTTTTAAAAAAATTCCGTATCTCGAAAACGGTGCATTTTCAGTCAAATCGAAAGTTAAGTAAGTGAACGACTGTCACGGAAAAATTACAGTGTCTTATTTCTTAGAAGATCGTTTTTTTATCATATCTTTTATTATATTAATATGCAATTATTTTTCTGATTGCATATTTTGATTCTACAGATATTTTTACATGTGTACAATTTATCCAATTCAAATACCGTAACAGAAAAAGAGTAATTTGCAATAAAATACGAAGGATACTGAATAGATCACCTTTTCTTATACAGAGTGTTCTACAAGCTCTATGACAAACTTTAGCAGATGATAGCTGGGTTAATTATAAACATTTTTCCTTATATGAACATAGATCCAATTCGTTTTTGTTTGGAAGTTACAAGGATTTAAAAAAAATATAATTTCATATTTAAATCAAAGTAACAATAATTATTATTTGTGTTTAAAGTTTAAACATTAGTTAACCTAACATCGGCGAACTAAAGATTCCGTCACTCGACGAATGAGATTTAGATCACTTCTTATCTGGTTAGCTGCATCCTCAAGTCTTTCAAGTAACTGCTGACGGGTAGTGACATCAACATGGTAGACAAGCTGCTTCATATGCTCTCATAAATAAAAGTTCAAAGGATTTAGATCTGGGAAACGCGATGGTCATGTTATTGGACATTGTTGACCTATCAATTTATTCGGGAAATGATCATTTAACCAAACAATTACTTGTCTCCCTTTATGTGGTGGTGCAACCATCTTGCTGATACCACATATTTTAAACAATATTAAGCCCTACGTCATCATTGAAATCAAAAAGGTTGTGTTCCAAGAAAGTTTTATACAAATCTGCATTTAGACAATCATTTAAAACATGTACAGGCAGTAAATTATTGTCGAAAATGCTACTCCAAATGTTGATACTCAAACGTTGCTGAAATCGTGTTGATCTAATTGCATGCGAATTTTGTAACGCCCAGATATGTTTATCATGATCATTACATGCTTCATCAGACCACATGACAAGCGAAATGAATCTCTCACTTTGTGGATGTTGTTGAAGTAATCAGCAACAAAAATCTAATCGCTGAGGAGCATCTTCAGCTTGTACATGTTGGCGATAAAATGGATGTAATATTTCTCTGTTCAATACAAACCATACAAAATTCGGTGATAAATGAAGATTACTTGCTATACACCGAAGAAAATGACAAATAATAATTATGGTTATAGCAACCATCATTTTTATTTATCAGGCTACTCTGATTGAAATATGAAATTATATTGAGAAGCAGTAATCAAGTTACATAAAATATGGTAACATACCCAAGTTCAGTGTTTGGAACATTTCTTGGGCACCTTATGGGCGCAAGATTATCTGTCAAGGAAACAATTATGAGTCAATTTGAGCATTTGCGGTATTATTTTCTATAGGAAAATGTCAAAATTAACAAAACAGATACTTTCACCTCATTTTGATGAGACTAACCTTTACCAGATAATCAACAAAATACATTAAAAGAAAAAAACTAAAATTCAGTACAACTCATTGTAATACAATTGTTTCTATACAATAATTTTTTTTAAATATTCCTACATCACAGTTGTAGAATTTAATTCAAATTGGTCATGGGTTTATGAAAAATAAAATGATCTGTTAAAATTATAATCACTAAGTTATACCCATTAAAATCGGTGTTCCAGTCGTGCACTTCATGATATATATCTCTATTATGAAACTTAAGAAAATATTGTGTACATTTTAAATTTATAATTTGTTATATCTGAAAATTTTAATGAGTTTTTGAATTGTTATTTTTATATTATGTTATTATATATTATTATTATATTATGTAATATTTTACATTTATTATATATATTATTATTGTTATTTTTTTTTAATTTCCATTCATTCTTATAATTAAAATATCAATTTCATTAAGTATAATGATAAAAAAAGAAAATTTATTTATATAAATTACACAGCCACACAAAAAAAAGAAAAGTTGTCTGTACTTTTCATGCGACATATGTTATCTGTAGTATTTTTGCCTCCTGATCACGAATCCGGTGTCATAGCTATCACATCACAGGAATTTCCTAACCTCAAAAAACAGGTAAAAAATAGCAAAAATTCTTGAGTGCTAGGAAAATTACAAAAAAATTTTTTTGTTTACCAAATTTGCTGCTATTCTGTTATTATTTGAAAATTTGGTCGGCCATTTTGGATCCGCCATCTTGAATTTTGTAAAATTGACCTCGGATCCGTAGTCAGCGACACCGAAAACTCCCTTATACCAAATTTGATGCGAATCTGTTATTTTTTGAAAATTTGGTCGGCCATCTTGGATCTGCCATCTTGAATTTTGCAAAATTGACCTCGGATCCGTGATCAGCGACCCAGAAAACCCCAGTATACCAAATTTGGCGCGAATATGTTATTGTTTGAAAATTCGTGATATCTGACCTTAATTGACCCGTTTTTTTTGAGGTTAGAAAAAGAACCATCAATTCTGACTGCGGATTTACATTCGGTGGGATCTTAACCATATAAATGAATATCAGAATATAGAAAAAAATTTGTAATTTTCATGAATGCACTTTTCATGAATGATTGCTATTTTTTACCTGTTGTTTGAGGTTAGGAAATTCCTGTGATGTGATAACTCAATTCTGACACAGGATTCGTGATCTGGGGCTTGATTTTTGAAAACAGGAGAACTGATTCTCCAGAGAAAAAATTCCCCTGACAAATTTCTCTTAAAAACTTAAACACTTATTTTTGAACGTTGAAGGAATCCAATTCTCTAGAGAATTTAATTTATGCCGTATGTCGAGGATATATTTGCAACTGACCAATCAGCGGGCAGAGTTTTCTTCAATATTTCAGTGCCATTATTGGCGACCCTGATGTTTAGTCACTTGATTTGATTTTGAAGTTTGTTTTGTAAATGTCATTATATTCGTCAGGGAGACTAGACATCTCCATGATATTCGTAGTAATTTAATATAACTTAAATTTGAATAGAAGTATATTTGAAAACACAAAAAATTTAATATTATTATAATTATGATGAAGCGTTCGTTCACGTCGAAAGCGCAAAAAATAAATTAATATGCTTAGAAACAACGAAGAACTTTTTAAAATGAAAGTTTTCTTCTACTTTCACTCACAAAAAGGTCCAAGAACAGTAGTCAGATATTGCTGAAACTTTAAATGGTTTAATTAATGTTGTCGCGGATGGTTTACAATTTCTGCAGCTTGCAAATTATTCATTATATTTAGAATTAATAACAAATTATTTGGATCCATTACAAATTTCAAATTTCAAATGATTACGCACCTTCGAACAGCGAATGAATGAAGTGACTTTTCGCGCATGAGCATGAAATGACATTTGGATTCAAACTATTCGGAGAAAACGCCAATTCCCCCGACAAAACCCTGTAGAATTATTTTTCTTGATATCTAGAGAAAATATTCCACAAGAAAATTTAAAAAATCACATTATCTGCGTGTCAAGAGAAAATGACGTAATTTTCTCTAATGAACGAATTCTCCTGTTTTCAAAAATCAAGCCCCAGGAGGCAAAAATACTGCAGATAACATATGTCGCATGAAACGTACAGACTTTTCTTTTTTTTGTGTGGCTGTGTTATTAATACTATTGAGTTATGCTACAAATATTTTTGAAATAAATAATATTTTAACAACAAAGTAAATAAATTGTATGATTTTTTGATAGACTTTAATCTAGAGTAGGTAAATACATATAATTTAGCAAAGAGATAAGTTCCGATGTGTAGAAACAATGTAAACCAACAAGCACTTTAGATAAAGATTCCAATACTATTAATCAAACTTGGTTTTGAAACATCTACTCTGGTAAACAGTATTTATTTTCAGTTAGTCGTTAAACAAATACACATACAGTTTTCCAGTGTCGTTTCAGGGCAGAATGCGGCTGAAAATTGATTGGTATTGGTTTTAAAAGCGGATTCCAGGCAGTCGTTTAGAAACGGGCTTCTGGACTGTCACTCTGTCTAAAAATATATATGTCGACAAGCCGCCGTCTGACAGATAACAGAGGCCGCGTGAAAAAGTATTCAGCACACGCCCAGGTGGCTTAATCCGGCAAATCCCAGTGTCTGTGAATTAACAAATCAAACAGATTACTACTGTTTCTCTTACTTTATATTTTTCACGTAAAAAATCGAAAACAGGCGTTAAATATATTAAGCTGTGTTTTTAGTTAATTAATTATGAGAGCGTGTATTTCACATTTGGATTTCACTCAGATTTCGGATCTGATTTGCTTACACGCGGAAAATTCAGACAAAAGTAGCTGCCGCTTAGGGTTTCTGATTTCTCGGCCTACTTTTTTCTCGGGACTCGAGAATTCTCGACTAGGAATTCCCGGGAATTCTCGAAAAATTTCTAAAACTTAAAAAAGTCATTATTTTGGTATTGCAATGCGAAATAAAAACATGCTAATATATTTAACAATCATCATCAACATTTATTATTTATTTTGTATTTTTATTAACTACTTATGTTTCTACTTCTACTAACAAAACTAAATTAAACTTTGAGTATCTTCTTCCTGAAACCTTTAGTTTGTTTTTTTATTAAACACTTTCAATGTACTTATGTTTATTTCAATGTTTAAGAATCGTAGCTTTCTTCCAATAATTAATAATAATCATTAATCATGCAGTCTTTTAGTTAAATAAATAGTAGATAAGAAATGTAACCGATGAAATCTTAAAAAAAAACATGCTTTAATTTAAAGATACAGAAGCGTTCTTTTTATTAATTTATTACTTATAATCACAATCTTTTAATTAACAAAACAGAAATAAAATAATCAACTAAAGGAACAGGAACTAAATATGTTCAGAATCAACATCAACATTAGGTATCTGCTAATAAAATTTCTACATAGTCTTATAACTAGGTAAATTAAAGAAATAAGAATCATCAAAGTAGACTAAAGCCTTAAACTTAAAATAAATAAATCATGAGCTAGTCGAGAAATCACTTTAACCGCTCAGCTATTTGTCGAGAAACGAATTGAACGCATGAACGAAACGAACGTGCAGCGGGGCGCGGCGCGATAGGGGAGGGCATAGACAAGCACAATTAATCCAAAAACTCCAGTCAAAAACTTAAGACGCGCGTGATTTTTAAATTTCTCTATTTTTCGACACTTTTTTCATGTCTCGAGCAAGGCCAGATTTCCCGGGAATTCTCGCTTCGAGAAGTCTCGACCAGAAACCCTACTGCCGCTGCTCGATGCTTATATATTTATTTGCTTATTTAGAGGGTAATAAGGGGCAATGTATACTGGAGGTTGTGCAAAACCATACTTATCGTATCAACTTCAACGTCACCTGTTACATGGGTGTTATACAAAAATGAAAACGTAATATTGACAGTTGGTAGAAGGAAGAGCAAAAACAAACGCTTAGGTGGGGAATTCTGAAAGGAAGCCTAGATAGTGGAAGTGAGGATAGCGCAGAGTGGAAAGTAAGACGATCGGTGCACGGTGAAAATATATAAGCAGTGAAAAATTAAAAGTTTTTAACCGGTATTAATTAGCAGGTAATTATTCTCTAAGTACTTTGTTGTTAATTGTTCTATGTAATCTTATGATTGTGATGATTATAGACGTTTCATGATAATAATTCTGTGAATGTTTAGTCTTCATTGTCTTATGCTCAGGGTCGTATATTTTTCTAACGTAAAATTGTTACAATTATTATTAAAGATTGCTCATTATTTATTACATGTTAAAATATGTATATATTGTCGTGACTGCTCGTATATTGCAATAACAACTCCTTTGTTTCACATTTAACTTGTTTTGTCATGATTACGTTGTTCGAAAAACAAGTAATAAAGCATTTCTTGTGCTCACTTTATGTCATACGCTTATAAGAGCTTTGTTGAATTTACTAACATTTTCGCCCGTGAGGAACGCGTCTGAAAAAAAAAGAATAATTAAATACAAAAAAAGAATTGCTAAAACAGATCTTCCGAAATCTCAACTTATAGCTGGATTGCCTCCCGTATCGGACTCCAGTACCTTCCGACCCTGCCGGCTAACTAACACCAAACCTCTTCAGTTTTACTTGGAAGTGTGTATGTCTAATTCGAGTGAGGCGACATTTAGTGACACATTAAATGAGTCGGGCGTTAATCATCATTAGCAAAGGATCCTAATTTATGCCTTTTGTTAGCGGTTGTTTTGTATTTATATTTGGGTAGTTAGAGCAACCATCGTGGGTTTCTCTGCCATGCTCTTTCCCCACAAGAGCTCTAGGTGAGCCTGGCACTCTCATTTTATGTTAAATGGTTGCTAATGTTTTTGTTGTTCTTTCTATTTTTCACGTTTAATTTGAAGACTGTTGTACGTAAATAATAAAGTTAGGTGTATTTACTCTGCCTTTGTTTTATAAAATTAAACCATACTTCCCCTCTTTAAAGTTAGTAGCCAGCGCCTTCCGGTCAATTAAAAATGGATGTATACAACGTAGGTATTCCTTATGACGATCACATATTTCTGGCCACAACTACGTTTATATATTTTTTTTCGTGTTGTTATACTGCAAGGTTAAACAAGACAATTCCAAAAAACCTGAAAAATCAACTATTTTTTCTGAATTCGTTGAACAAATTCCAACTTTTACCATATTTTTGTCATATAGGTTATATTTCTCATAACTTTATTTACGTCGAAATCCTCATAACCAGCAGGCGTTGCCGTTACTCTTGCCTCTGACGGCTCTGAGAGGTAATCGGGGTTACTGGACACTTCTCTCATAGCACCACCGAAGTTCAATCAAGTCTCAAAAAGAATTCCTTAATCTTTCAAACAGTTCCATACAAGGCGCAATTCCTGCCAAATCAACAGGAATTATAGACAAATCATCGCAGACTATCCACTACGTAGATCGGAACGCACAGAGCGAGAAAACAAATTTTAGCCACAGTTTCGAAAAGGGGAAAGGTCAAGACCTCCCCCTCCTTCTTAGTCATGATCAAGGTCAATTAGAGGTCCGATTGAGAAAAAGTGCATTAAATCAAAGGATCTCGGAGTTTAGGTTTTTTTGGGGTGGTGAGTTCGAATCAGAATCCGCTAGTTTGTCTGTTGTCAAGGTCATTTCAAGGTCAAATTAAGAAAAAGCCGAGCAATCAAGTCCGACCACATGGTATACAGGAGGCATGAGGGTATATTGGATTATAGGAAGCAATATGCGTGTATATTGAAATGTGCATGTATATAGTAAAATGGTTATGGGGTAGAGTGAGTTAGTATGAGAGAATTCAGCGTTTTATGGAGTGGATTCGAGGTAATACGGGTTAGTATGAGGAAATATGAGTTTTTGTGAAATTTATATAGGTTAATATTGTCAGTTCAGTCTTTAGTTTCCAACAAGATTCGGTGAAATACAGTGCAGCATCCTACGTCGAAAACGTGTTTTTTTCTCAAATCAACCTTGGAATGACCTTAAACCTGATTTGATACATATAATCGAACCTCGGATTCAAACTTCAAAAAACGGTAATCGATTTATTGGCTTTTTCTCGGTTTGACCTTTAAATGACCTTAAAATAACCCTCACATGACCTGATGCAGACAAACTGACCTCGGATTCGAACTCAGCTATCTCAAAAAACCTATATAATAGGCGGTTAGACTTAATTGCTCGGTTTTTTCAATTTGACCTTGAAACGACCTTGAAACAACCTTAAAATGGCCTGATACAGACAAACTAACCTCCGATTCGGACTTAACGTGGTAAACTCCGAGATCCTTTGATTTAATGCACTTTTTCTCAATATGACCTCCAATCTGACCTCTTGATTCTGACTAGGAAGGAGGAGCGATGTACCGTTTGGGATGGAATCGATTAGTTATTGGATATAAATAATAAAAAAAAATGTTTTTCTTTTTGGCCAAAAATGAAGGGAGCCGAAAACCGGCCTAATTGGCCCTACCCCTTTCCGGAATTCCTCCTCTCAACCGCAAAATCATGATTGTCGCCAAAATGTCTTCCATCCGTATTAGACGATGCTGACAGTGCATGATAAAGGTGCGAAAATTTTCACGCATATTTTGAAGATTTCTCGCCACTTCGCCATTGCCGACAAAAGTCTTCAGCCGAACCAGACCACGTTAATCAAGCATGCCTTCATCGCACAAAAGCCGCCAACAGTGCAGAAAGGAACGATAATCCCTATCCATTTCTCGAGTTTCGTCGAAATTTAATAAGTTTGAGAAATTCCAAAATCGAACTATAAAACGGCCTTAGGGTCGCGATTAACTTAAATAATTTTCAGTACCAGAATCCTTTGGAGACGTCCGCAATCCACAGAGGGAGGTAACTCCAAAATCGAAATTAACCAAATCTAGCGTGGATTTCACTACCGAACCCTGTGCGGAGTCAGCGTCAAGAGTGATCGAACGTCAGCCCGAGGTCCATCCCGTTAAATAACCAGTGTCGGATTCTGTCCAGTAATATGTTGTACGCTCCAAATCTTTTGCTTGACTTTATATACAGGTACCATATGCTTTATTGTTAATTATCATAAAAATTGTAAAAAATCGCACAATTTTTAAAAAAATCAAATTCGAGTTAAATTTCTCCTAATTAAAACGAGCTCAAAGCTCCCATTGCTCAAGTAGCACATACCACCTAGGTTTTGTCCACTCTACGGTGAAGGTGCTAAGGGATACCATCTCCTAAAGCTGCCATACACAACCTCTAAAGCGGCCATACCAAACACGAGCTAAGGAGGCCACGCACACATAAACTTTAGTGTTCTACCTAACACACCATAGACAGTGATAGATAATAAAGACACAAGAGTATCATGGTCGATTGTGTTCTCATAAATCAAAGTGATTTGTACAAAAACACAGGATCAGTTGAAAATCTCATAAGCAAAACAAAACACAAAAAATTAAATTAAATCATATTGTAGTGTAAGGTACAAAATAGAGCGTGGACCATTATCCTAGGGCCGAGCAATCTCGTCATCAATACAGGAAGAGCGGCAGCATCGAAGTCATCTAACCCAAGTGTACGTTGAGGTGAAAGGGGAGACGCTCGGGCGTCATGAAAATCCCTTTACAGGCGAGTAACATCCTAGCACCGCAGGTGAAAATGGAGACTCCAGGAACCGTCGCTCAATCCGATACAAGTGTAGGGGTACACGATCATTTTTACGTTCTAAGGGATAATGAAAATGAGACAATCATCAATCAGAATATCCACGACACATTCTGACTTGTTCATATACCAGATAATAACACTGGATTTCAAGGCTTTCAACTAAGCCGTTTTCTACTGAAATGTTTCACTTATGAGCTTTTTTTGCACATTGGTTAGTTTTTGTCACTGTATCTATATCAGCGTCGTCAAGCTCTATTTACACTGCTTTTTAAATTTGGCTTCCATTAGGATCTTTGCTACAGTCCTGATGTCCCGAAAGTACACAAACATTTTACCGTAATTCACACATTTTGTTTATTTAAATTAGGTTTAAACTGTTCTACATAAATATTTGAGTGTTACCACTAGTTGTCGGATTTTTCGCATACTTAAGCTATTTTCTTCTATTTTTGAGTTCGCGTAATTTACTACACCCAAAAATTCGAATCAATGTCGGCAGTTCTAATTAGAAATATTATTCTATATTTACATCTCAACATATCGCTAAAAGTAAATGTTAATTTTGCTCTCGGTCAGACTGAACAATAGACGGGCGTCAAGCGTGCGGTGAGTCAACGAGCGATTTTTTTATATACCCTATTTATACATGGCTGGCCAGTCTGCGATTATAATGCAGAGAATAACACGTAATAAGAGAGCTATTTTTACAGTGTTAGACGAAGATATAAACATTAGATGCAGAACTTGTTCATCAGAAAATTTTCTAACATAATGTATAATCTCTATTATACGGATTTCATTAATATATATGAACCTACATACAAGGTTTGATCAAAAAGTAACGGGAATTGTTACTTTTCTGAGAAACGATTTATTAAATCTTTTTATCCCATCCCCTTCAAGGTAGTACTCTTGTTATGCCAACGTAGTTTCCAGTTTGAGAAACACTGGTGGTACACTTCTTTAGGTGTCGTCTTGAGCACGATTTGCGATTTTGCTTTTATCTCATCTATTGCGATTGTTGAAAAACGTTGTCCTTTGACTATCCTTTTGGGTTTGGGAAATAAAAAAGTCACAGGGGTCCCGACAATAGGTGTTGAGTTTCGTCAAGAACTGTAGGATAAGCAAAGCGGTATGCGCTAGTGCGTTGTCGTGGTGCAAAATCCATGAGTTGTCTCTCGCGATTTTGTTGTTTTCTCCTGATTGCCTCACGCAAATTGCATAAAACTTGTAGGTAATACTCCTTGTTGCCAGTATGATCGGGCACTGAGAATTTGTGATGAACTATTCCATTGTAGTCGAAGAAAACGGTTAGAGGGGCCTTCACATTTGACCAGCTCTGGCATCTTCCATGTCTTCTTGGCCTTCCTAAAACGTCTGTTCCATTGATAAACACGTAGCTGTGAATAGTATTTTCTCCATTGGCCTTCTTTAACATTTTGAATACTTCGCTGCACTTAATTCCGTTTTTAACGCAAAATATCAAACTCTCTGATCCGATATTTCGCCACACAAAAAATTGCCAAAAACATTGAGGTAAGTCTTACTTATTCGTTCGCTAAACACAAACTAAAAAAAATTGACAGGTAGGTACGTCACTAACAGTGCTACCAATACCAAAAAAAGAATTCCAGGGAAAAAAGGCGTACGCTAAAAGTATACTCGATAGACAAGATACAACACGCACAATTTGAAAATTCCGGTTACTTTTTGATCAAACCTCGTATAATATCTGATTCAAATTTGGCATATGTTGTAAGGGCGAGGGAAGCAATATGACTCATATTCAAACATTTTATTTCCTTCCATTTTTTTGAAAATATTTTCCCATTTACGGATCTTTTAAGAAAAACTTAATCATTTCTGAATAATTTTGAATGAATTTTGCACAAAAAATGCTTCTTTTAAATTTCTTGTAAAATTGCTAGAGTGAAAAGAGAAGACACAGTTTGTTTCTCCAAAAAAAATATAAATTCAAGATACTGTTATTGATTGTATATCTTTCTTGTTTCTTTAAGGCGATGAATCTATTACGTAAACTAGAAATGATTTCGAATATCTTTTGAGTTCATCTCAGTTTCTGCCTCTAAATGAACTTATGTACTTACAACAAAAAGATATTTTGTAACAATCGATTCATCTGTTACCTAATTTGAAATTTTAAACTTTGTTTTTTCATGTGGTTAATTAAATATTTTTTTTCGATGTTCAAAAATAAGGGTTGTGCATGCTCCCTTACGCCACTGATGAGATTAAATCTAAAATATTAATGAAAAACTGTTTAAAAAAGCTTTAATACCTTGCAACTGTTAAACAAATAATGTATTTAATTGTTTTTTTTCACAAGGAATCTATTGTTGTTGTTTGACCGCTGTTGTCTGGGACATTCTGTATGTGTTCAGTACTTTTTGTATTTCAAATTCCAGAACGCACGTAGTTCTATGAAAAAAGATATCTTACATTTTATTCCAAAGACGAGCCATTTCTCAGTTATATATTTTTTTATATTTAAAATTAGATTACGACATACTTGAATGTCGAAAATAAATTCTTCAGCAAATAAAAAATTTTGGAATTTTTTTCTTGAAATTCAATTTTAAATACAATATAATTGTAAAAAATCCACAGAAATCAGTGTAGAAATTTTTAATTATCTCAAGGATAGTAATCCGTAAATTAAAATTGCTATGCCAACATTTTTTTCTTTCAATGGTTACATTTTGTTTAGAAATATATTTCTACTAAAAAATTCCTATTAGACAAGGCGAAATCGGCGGCTTCGTATGAAAAAATTAATGGATTTAATTTTTTGGCATAATCACCTCCGTAAATCCTCCCTGAATCAGGATCAAAATGTTACCGGCCGGTAACCTGGTCACAATTTGTTTTAACTAATTTTTTTTTTAAACAAATTGCAAAAATTACTTGTTTTGCTCCGAACAATTTTTTTAGGTATTTTGGGGTATTCTAAACAAAATAGTTCCTATGCACTATGCTCCTAAAATCAACGGTTTCTGAGTTATAAACAATTTAAAGTACGAAAAAATGCAAAAACGGTCATTTTCAAGATTCAAAAACAATAACAAAAAATCAAATTTTTGATGTTACTAAAGTTTAAAAGTAATCTTTAAACATCCCTTCACAAAATACTGAGGAGTTATTTGGAGTAATTACATTGCAAAGCGTATTATTTTTCCTATTAACAATATACATTTTGACTTGCGCGCCGCGCCGCGCCGCGCGCCGCTCGGGCACCTCACTGTGCGCCGACCCATGTATACAGACTGTTACAAATTCGCTTCTCACTACAGGGATCTCGAAAACGGTAAGAGGTACGAAGTAGCTTAAATGGGGGCAAAGTTGCGTAATCAGGGGACTAACATTATGCCTCTAAAAAATCAAGGCTAACATGATTAGTTTTCGAAATATTTGAAAAAACCGAAATATTGGAAATCCGTTTTTGTTTAATTTCAGCCTTATTTGAGTTGATACTGAAAAATGAAGAACACTTTCTCATGGCCACTTTTTGCCCTCTATCGAGGCATAATCAATTTTTATATGTAACGTTTCGTTTCTCCAGGGCCTTCATCAACTTCATTTTTTTAAATACGATCTTAGAAATTTTATTACATTTTTTGCAAGCCGTCATGACCCCTAATACTGTACTGCCTCAGTCCGAACCAGATTACTTTTAAACTTTAGTAACATCAAAAATTTGATTTTTTGTTATTGTTTTTTAATCTTGAAAATGACCGTTTTTTCATTTTTTCGTACTTTAAATTGTTTATAACTCGGAAACCGTTGATTTTAGCAGCATAGTGCATAGGAACTAATTTGTTTAGAATACTCCAAAAAACCTAAAAAAAAAATTGTTCGGAGCAAAACAAGTAATTTTTGTAATTTGTTTAAAAAAAATTAGTTTAAACAAATTGTGACCAGGTTACCGGCCGGTAACATTTGGCTCCTCATTCAGGGACATCTCACGGAGGTGATTATGCAAAAAAATCAAATCCACTAATTTTTTCATACGAAGCCGCCGATTTCGCCTTCTCTATATATATTTTTTTGTGAGACGGGTAGGTTTGGCGTTGATTTATTTCACTATGCATAGGCTTATTTTAAATTTAAAGAACATATTGAATCAAAAATGCCTTGTTTTTGGAATAAAATGGAAGATATCTTTTTCCCGGAAACAAAATTAATAATTGAAAGACCAAACATTAACAACAGGTAACAAATTGAAAAATTGTTTCATGATTAGTCCTTTTTCCAAAACTTCTCTTTAATTCTCTCTTTGAATAAACCTTCAGTTAAAAAATTCCTTGCGATTAAATAACCACTTTAATAATTAAAAGTATTTTTATCACACAGAATAAGAATAATATATTGACAAAATGGGGAGAACCATACGTTCCAACGGTGGATGTTTATACACGTGCAAAGTCTACAGAATCTGGAAGAATCTGGTTCACTGATATTAATACTTGTAATATAAATAAATCCAGACATCAGACTAGTATTAAATTTGTTACTGAATAACAAACGGGTTACGTTAGTACGTAATGATTAATGAAAAACTGGAAAACTAGATTAATATGACAAAAATCTATTATAAGCAGAACACAAAACATGAGGTTGGGCCGTTAAATTAAGAAATATAATCCACATTCCAGTCTTAAGCCTAACCAGTAAATTCTTGGAGTCTGCCTCTTTAATCCTGATGAGTTGTTTGTTTAAATTGTATTGTATAATGTTTTGATGGGAATTATTACTATATTTGACAAATATGAAAAAGCTTCTCATCGGTATATGAAATGTTTATTAACATCTGATTTAAATCTCTTAAATTTTTCAACTATTATTATTATCAATAGTATTGCCTCAGCAGCAGAAAAATGTATCTCGCATACTGAAACCTGTATCTTATGACATGACAACAAATAAGTGTTGTGATGATTACTCTTCGATAACTTTTAGCAAATTAATTTCATGAAAAATGTTGACAATAAGACATCTTATTTTACATAATGTATTCTCAATTTTCCGCCGCATTTACTTAAATCTGGTGTATCAAATTGGATCGGAGTAAAGTATTCATTACATTAATTGAATAACCTCTTAAATGTAAAACTAAATGGTAGTTACTTTGATAATTTAGTTTCTTTGAAATGGCCCTCTTTAATTTTTCTAACAATAAGAAGCAATCTTATGCTAGATTTTTACTTTAAGAAATTTTACTGTAGTAATTGTGACGGGATTTTTGTATCCCACCTTAACATATTTTTGCATAAGAAGTTGTAGATGCCCAATGTGGCAATTTCTTAATTTGCATATAACTAAGTAGGCTGGTTTTGCTGTGAAAAATCTCGGTCACTGAAGGAAATAAGATTTCAGCGTTAATTTATAGATTGCATAAATTTTATATGCGGTAGTTAAAGGACATTTAAATAATCGGGTCTAATTATCTATGCGATCCTTAGCGCTGATTACAGTGGCTTGTGTTTAATAATTTATATACTCTTATATGTTTCTAGTACTCTTGGTACTTTAATATAAATAATGTTGTGGTTTATTTACGGTTTGTGGAGCAAAGTACTTCTTTTTATAGTTTGTAATTTGAATAATATCAAAATAAATTAATCAATTTTAGTTTAATTTATACTACGCTTCTTACTTAATCGGTTTTGTTCAGGCAGCTAATTGACACTTAGAAACCATAAAATATATCTAAAATTGTACAATTTTTCACAAACTGTTTTTAAAATTCACATAATTTATTCAATTAAATTGGCTGCAGAGATTTAATAATGAAGTTTAATTTAGCGATTTGTCAAAGTTGGTAAAGTAATATTTACAGAATTGTTTATATGTCGTAAATTTATAATTGAATAGTTGCAGTCATGTGATATCCAATGAATGTAAAATAGTGATTAATTTTAGACAAATTTGTCTTTTATTTATAAAATCACAAATACATTTTCGCCAAGCTGTCGACATAACTTCGAATAATGTTAGCTCATACCAGTTTTATTTTAAATTTATTAAATTTACAATAACAACTCAATTGTTTGAGGTAAAATTGGTCGCAGTCAGAAAACTTGTGCTTAGAGAAAAAAATGTAATGATTGCGCATTACCTTTGCATTATGGAAATAAGGGTCTCCAAAGGTAACGCAGGATTTGAATTGTGCGCCATTTTCATTCCGAAAAGTTGACAGCATTGTGCAGGGTCACATTATTGCAGTAATCATTGTAATGAAATTTTGACGTAATTGTTTTCTCAAAACCCGTAATAAAAACTTATTTTTTGTATAATTTTCATATGCCGGCATTGGAAAGGTTAGTACAAGTTAAAATAACGGCGGGCACTAGCTACTGGCACGGATTTTTTATTCACCCCCTGTATAACACTTTGCGGGTCTGATACCTTTGTGTCTGAAAGTCGGACACTCTTTTACATTCTTAAGTTTATACACTGTTGTACGAATTCAGTGGAGTGTCGGTACGAAGCTTCTAGAAGTTTTGAATTGCAGCGTGGTAGCTGAGAGAGCATTGAGCTCGGGTTTATTAATTTTTTTGTAGAATTAGATTGCGGTTTCAGATATATAGTTTATTTATGCTTTGGTATGATAGCACAGAAATGCATGGATTTCAAATGCGAACTCTTTTGTTTTCCAAGTCAACTCTCTGGCCAGGCGCATAGGTCCAGGTTAAATAACTGCAATTGATCAGGGTGCGCATTCACTCGCCGGCGGGGTGGATTTCGGTAGTCTACCTGTAGCGTGGTTTGGTTCAGTGTTACCCCATTCTGATAGGGGATGGATGCGTTGCTGGTTGGTACGGCTGTCTGTGTAATGTTAGACGTTTGATATTAGACAATAGTATGGACCAAAAGGGTCAATTGTTCATCGTCATTGGATTGTTCAATGACAAGTCCACAAGATTTTCTTCCTGTTGTTCGGTTATCAAACGAGGAAAAAATTTTGCCGCAACTCGATGCATGTTCAATTTTTTAGTCAAAATTTCATGGCATAACTCAACGAATTCTAACCACTAGAAGGGGCTTTGTGTATTCTTATGCATGTGTTTTAACTGTAGCAAACATCTAAACAGAGAACTACCTAATAAATAAAGATATATAGTGTCAAATATAAACAATGAGACACAACGGCAGTGGCGTACTGTCAAAAAAGGAAAAATATTAAAATTTGCAAAATACACACATTTGAAAGGATTACTCATTTTATAAATGTTTACATATTGGTGATAGTTATATAAAGAGAGGGTAAAAATTTAAGTAAAATTGATAAACTGTTTTTACTATACTCAAATTGTTTTGACATCAGTACTGATTAATATGCTTTTATCCAATACTTGTATATGATATTATAATTTCTTTGGTTTTAAAGGAATAATGTGGCCTATATGTCACTAGTGAGCTATAAGTTATAAGTCACTAGTAAGTTATCACATAATCCAATAGTGACTTACAGAAATCATAAAAAGACAAATGTTTGGTTTATTTTTCTCTAATTTTTATTAGAAAACCAATTTGAAACAGTAACAGTCAACAAATAACCTAAAATGCTACAAACTTACAATCTGTCTACTTATTAATATTAACATTAACATTTATGGTAAAGCCGTAATTTAATATTTGAAGGAGCACCATCAAAAGTAACAGAAACTATTTTGATACCTGATTCACATAAAAATTCTAAACATTTTTTTAACAAATTAGCTTTTTCTCCACCACTTAAACCGTTTGTCAAGAAGTACCCAACAGGTATTACTATTTATAGCTAGAACCATAAAAACAAGGGCTTCCGTAGCTTCTGGAATATTATCTGCATATACTACAGTGCCGACATCGACATATCCAGTAAATCGTTTCCCATTCCACTCAACACGTTGCATTTAGACATTTCGTCAAATACCAAATTGCCCAAAATTTCACTGTTTGTTTCTCTTACTTTCATTTTAATAGCAGGCAATGCTTTATTTGTAAATCCAGGTGTTCCATCCATAGATCTGTACCACTTAGAAATTGTTTTTATATGTGGCAAAGCCATGTTAAAACTTCTTCTTGCATAATTATAAGCATCTGTTGAATAAAAGCTTAACGTTAAAGCAAACGACCTAAGCTCAGGTGAATACTTTTTACAAGATTGTTCTTTTCTTGATCTTTGACAGATTTCACCTAACATTCCAGGTGCTGATTCCTAAAAATACATATTGTTTATAGACACAGAAAGAATAAGTATTTTTCAACTTACATGAATGATACATTGAGCAGTTTCTGTTAAGTCATATTTCTTTTTCAAAAATTTCAGAAGATAATTAAGGGTACATTCTGGCTTTTAGGCGACTCTTTGCTTGCTGCAGATTTCGGATCTTAATTGTTTGCATCTTTATTTTTTTCTTACAAATACTCCGATTTGTTCTTGCTCTTTTTGAACTATCCATGTCAGAAGTATGGCATTCTCCAAAATATAGTGGATAAGGCCTTTTCCTAAAAATGATAATTTATTTATTCCAGATGTATGATACCGTAAGTGTTTGTATAAAATAAAATGTTCAGAAAAAAATAGTATTTAAAAGAAAACATATATCCAATACCTATAGGTAACAAGGTAGGATTTTCTTGATATTTTTTAAAATGTACTGAATAAAAAAAATGTTAGATAGGTAAGCAGATAGCAAAATTATAGCGTATTAGTTATAGATACCATACAATGGATATATAATTTGTTAATTATATTTTTATAACTTACTTCTCGTTTGTAATTTTATTAGGATTGGGTGAAGCCATTCCTATTTCTGATGCAGTTAAAGTTGATGAAGGTTTTGGTGATGTGTCACCAAATTTCAAATATATTTCAGAAAGATCTGTAGTCTTATTTGTAGTAGATAACAAGCCTGATTGAGCACTCAGTGTCGATGACGATGACATGTGGATATATTTTCTCGTTTTTGTTGCGGCAAGTGCAATGACTGTTCCATAGGAACATCATTTAGAGAAATATTTTCCTTATTATAACTGTCTGATCTATAAAAATTAAATAAAAAGGTAAAGGGGTACTAGGTAACTGTAAAGGCTTTTTACTTGTATATTTTAATCAATATAAAAGTTATTTTACCTGCTATAAGTAGAAGCTATTACTGAAATAGCTGTCACTCGCAAGTACTTTATATCTGATGGCTTTGTCAGAAAATCATTAATCGCAAAATGATCAGAACAAACAAAAATGTTGTCGGTAATATTGATATCACCTAGGGAGAGCTTCCACAAGTTTCTCCGTTCTAGATTCTTAGGAAATCTAAAAATACAGGTATTACTCATAATATACTTATAAAATTACTAAAACAGGAAAAAATAAGTTGAACAATTAAAAAATATATCTTTTTAATAATTTAGATAATGATTTAGTCAGTATTTTATCACTGCTAATTAAGTACTAAATGTAAAACACCCTTATGCAATTCCTCAAACTCCGCTCATGTTGCTTGTTTACTTACCTGTCGAAAGACCGCTGCTTGCCCTTTTTAAATAAATCTTTACAAGTAACACACTTTCTAACCGTGTCTTAGCACTAAATAAATGTCCATACACAAAAACTATAAAGCAATAAGACGAAAATGACACACTAGACACAAATAAACACAAATGCGTTAATAGCGGCTACACCTTTTCCTTTGACAGATGTCATCTACAATCATCGAAATGCGGACGTAGCCGAATAAAACGCGGAAATATTAATTCGACCAATAGAAATTTGTGTCTCCTGAATATCTGATTCATTTATGTACATTCGCAAACAAATACATCCAAAGTTCCTTCTAGTGGTTAAAATTCGTTGGCATAACCTAATTGAGACGGTAACCTCTTTTGAAATTTCTCTGACAGTCAATCGACGATTTGCACGCATCAGATCTTTGACTTTCTGAACGTGGGAGTCATCAGTTGAAGTCGAAGGCCTTCCTGGACTAGGATCAGCTTCAATTGACTGACCACCACCGTGAAAATCATTCGTAACATTGCGTACGATCCAGAGCATCATCTCCGTAAGTTTGTTTCAAAAGTTGAAACGTTTCCGTGAAAATTTTATCCAGTTCCACGCAAAATTTTACGTTGCATCTTTGTTCCAGACAATACCACAGTTCAAAAATTGTCACTAACACTTCAACACATTGCACTCAAATAACAATCAACAATCCAAGAATATGTGGTTGCAGAGGAAGTTATGCGCAACGCAATGCTGCCAACTGCATATCACTAAATACCTCCATTAGCGCGTAATTCAAAAAGTTCCGTTATTTTCTGAACAGACCTCGTATTTGTAAATAAATGATAACTAAATGTCTTTTGCGTTTCGTTCTACAATGCACTTCCTGCATACTGTCGTTTTGCGAGTACCATATAAAAGCAGCAGAATTAAGAAATAAAAACTATAAAATCCACCACCCACGCGTTTTAATGTGCTTACGGAGGCGAGTGGGCCGGCGGCACTGTGCAAGTGAATGAATTCACGTGACTCCGTCCAATAAATAACAGACAAAGTGGTTTTTTGAATTGGCACGTTGCACTTTTCAGTGCTGCATGTGGCCGTGAGTGCGCGTTTTCTTGTTATGGCTCGCGAATAACCAAACAACGTGGGCCGGCAGTTTCCCGACAGGGGACGTAAAATGGGATATTTGCATACTAATCATCTGCATACGATTTTAATACCAGCTGAAATATCGCCGGTGAACCTTAGAGAACGGCTAATGGGAATAAAGATGCTTTCGTTTAACTGCCCCAACACAACGAGGTGCGCTTATTATGGCCGTTGTTTATCGATGTAATAAACTGGCGCAGAATGTGCGTAACGAGCATTTGCTTGCGTCCATTGCGCTTTATGTAAAAGCTGATTGTTAGATAACGTGCTCTTATACTTCGATATCGGAAACATCTAATTAGCGACACATCAGACGTATGCTATCAACTCACCGACAAACAGTGATTAGCATTTTTAATTATTCAGTCGTTAAGAATGCTGGCCGACAGTAAAATGTTAATAATTGTTATTACTGAAATCTCCGATTTAAATGATGTTAGGGCGATGGAAAATCATTAAAAGTCACTTAATTTCAGTTCGAGAGGTATAATTTTATTAGTTCAAGTATAGGAAATATGTTTATAAATGATGTTACTGCCGCGAAGATAAAAAAACTGAGATTTCAAGTTCAATTTTCGATTGTTTAAATATATTGAAAATCAACCAATCATAAGATAGTTGCTTCCAAAACTATTCAAACCAATCAGACAGAACACCTTTGTGTCGATATGAAATTATTATTTATCTGGCAGGTAATAATAGGATTTAAAAAGTTACAACTAAAATTACACTATTGTTTTTTTCCTTATTTGTTGGGTATTTCACCACCTGTGAAAATTTAAAAAATTAAGTAATACGAAATCTGAACTTAAATGACTTTCTGCTTTTAATTATTTTTTAAAGTTTAATTGCGTTCTCTTAATTTTCGTTTAACAGTATTATTTCCTTTCCCCAAATTTTTTACCAAACCCCATTGAATTATATGATCGTTTTCCTAAGTGTGATCGCAATTTTTTTATTTCTCGAATTCCTGTTTTTAATGTAATCTTTATGCTCGTCTACTCTAATTTTTACAGGTCGAGAGTATTTTTTTTACCGTTAAAAGAAAATTATTCTGTAACCATGAATCCTTGTTGTCTACAAATTCTAAAAAATGAAGTAAGTAATAATATAGATTATCCGTCGGGTGATAGATATACAGGGTGTCCCGGTACTCGATACAAAAAACTCGAGTACAAATAGATGAGGTCAAAATAATATCAGTTCTTCATATAAGTAATTTTTTTTCATATGGGCCTTCGCAAACAAGTTACAGGTTCTCTTTATTTTTATTTACAGTCTCTAAATTATTAACTTCAGCATGATACAAATTTGGTGACCGATAACACAGCTTGTTTTTGATGTTTCAAAAACGACCGTTCATATGATTATTCAATAGCTATCTTCATCCGTTTCGTATGCAAAAAGTACATGGTTTTAGAGAAACAACGAGAAGATAATACCTTTGTTGGAAATATACTAATTACGATGAATCTGGCTTCACAAGAAATGACATTCTTAATTCCCATAACTTACATTTATAAGATGAAGAGACTCCGCACGGCACTGTGCTAACAAAAGATCAGCACTGATTCATAATAATTAATGTATAGTCAGGAATTGTGGGTCATAATTTAATAGGTCCACACGTTTTTGAGGAACGTCTAAATGAACATCGATATTTGGAGTTTTTGCAAAATAATTTGCAGCCACTATTAGACGATGTTCTATTCGAAGAAACGATTGGTTCATGCACGATGGGGCTCCTCCCCATTTCAGTACTGATATACGGAATTATTTATCCATTGTGTTAATAATAAATGGATTGGGACAGGAGGCTGAATTTCATGGCCACCACGTTCTCCAGAGTTTAACCCTATGGACTTCTTGCTGTGGGAATACCTCAAAAGTTTAGTGTAGTAAACCCCAATACAGACAAGGGATGTATTGCTACAAAAAATTAATTTCCATTGTGATAATATTAGACTTAGGAAGTGTGTGGAGGTGAAAGGTGACCTTATTGAAAATGTATTTTAATAGTTTTCTTTCTTTTCAATTATTTTTTAACTTACTTTAACTTATTCTTGTTTTGTTTTTCTACTTTGTGTTATATGTAAAGTGCGCTTGTCAATTTTGTTAGTAAAAATTACATTAGCAGACAGCAAGATTTTCTAGGCTCTTATTTTAAAAATATGTACGGTTCTAATATGTCCAATTAAAAATTAAAAACAAAAAATAATGGAGGCGCCACGCCGCGCGCTTCTCGATATGCACTGTAACATAAAATCATAAATATTTCCTAAACTGTTAATTTTATCGAGTTGAATCAAGAGGGTATTATTGTTGGCAAATTCTCCAGGGAACTTATTTTTGATACAGGCAGATTGCAATAGTCATCTACGCAAAAATTCTGGGTTGTTAACCATTGGGTATAGTCCATTCCTGGCGTTCTGGGCATAAAGAAGTTTCGCTATACGCATGTGTTATCGATCACCAAATTTGTATCATGTTGAAGTTAATAATTTAGAGACTGTAAATAAAAACACCTTTGAGGGCCCGTAACTTGTTAACCAAGACCCGTATAAAAAGTACCAGGACATGCTGTATATGTTAGTGATGTATTTTTTATGTTTTGTATTTATCTACCTTTTTCACTGTGAAATTTTTGGTTCTCAAAACAACCCAGATGTCAAAATACACAATAAATAAGAAAAAAAGCGAAAACAAAAACTATGCCTAAAATAAATAACTTCAGACAATATTGTTTTCCCTCTTTTATTAGCAAAAACTTTGCAGCACATAGAGAGTGAGAGCAGTTACACAAGGAAATGTTAAAGAAGAAATATTTTGAAAATAGTTACCCTGTACAGGGTGAGTCAACGCTGTGGCAAAGTTCATTTATCACTAGAATATAATTGAGGAAAAATATTTAAAAATAGGTTCGGGTGAGTGGGGGTACGGTCAAGAAATGCACATTTTAAAAATAATTTGACTTATACAGTGTGATACGTTTTTGGAGGGCTGGCCAAAGTTGTATTTTTTAAATGTTTTTAGTGGATATTTATATTTTACATGGAATCGTTTTTTGAGATACAATCTAAGTAATCGTCTCTTGTTGTACTAGGTTCACCGTAAATTCTGAAGTGGTTACTATTTATAAATGCCATACAGGGTGTTCACAAAATCGTGCCAAATTTTATCTTTTTCAAAGGCAAAAATTTACTGTTTTTTAAATGGTATTTTTTAACTGCATGTGAAAGACCTTCTCAAAATCTATAACTTTCATAACAGGTATTATATATCAGTTCCTTATATTTTACGATATTTTTAGCAACTTCTTTATTTTTAATTTTTTTTACCATAAATAGCGTCGACGTACTAGAGTTAGAGTTGAAACAAAAAAGCATTGTTTAAAATATATATTTTTGCAGAAAAGAACAATGATCCTAAATTATGCAACTTTCTTATTCTTATTGAATCTTTAGTAAATGAGGCATCTTTTATATGATAGCAAAATATATATTTATCTCAAAAAAATCGTCGATTACGTCATTACGTCAACACTGATGACGTAACGGCTCTTAAATCTATATCACAAGATGACCTTTCAAAATTTAAAATTGACGTGTTTTAGGATTTTTTTCAAAAGTCGTCCATTTTTGAAATAATAAATTTATTCCATACATTTGGATAATAGATAAATCCACATTTTATAAATCAGAGAAAAACGCCAAAAATTTCTCAGATATGAAAAGAATAATAAAAAATTTTCTAATAAGTTGAGAATTTACTACTGCCATAGTTCTAAATAAATGTTTTCATATGTACTTTGTCGTTAAACTAGAAGCAAAGTATATTGGCAGAATAGAATTCCGTAGTTTAATCTGAATCTGATCTAAAAAATCTTGAAGAAACCTGACGAATTTGCACTAACGGTAATAGTTGTAGGTAATTAATTTTTATATATAATTTAAAGACCAGTTAGTTATGTATTCTCTTTTATCTGATATGTCAAAAAGCAGTTAACTGAAATTAATTCTGCTTACAAGTCTAATAGTCGATAATCTGTATAACAGATTCATTTACATATAGTCTGAATCTGTTTTTGGAGCTTTATATATATGTATATGTAAAGTAGTCTGGGATGAGTTCACACCTGTTGCCTAAATTATCAGGTCAAGTTTCTATTACAATAAAATTATCATAAAAATGGACTGAAATTAGTTCCTTATGGTTGGTACGCCTGTTCTAAATTTAGTACCTTCAGTTCTAGGTGAGTCACCTGCGGTTTTACAATTTATTTCTTCATAATCGATTCGAACTAATTCACATTTATTTGTAGAGAAGGAGCGCCCGAGCATGGGCTTTTAGCGAACAACAATCGAATTTTATCGTTTCAGAGTATGTTGGAATGGCCTCGTAGGATTAAGGTGTTTCTATCACTTTAGACTTAATCTCGAAACCGGCGATCACCCTCTTTATGTTCGAACTGACATTTTGATAATTTACATATATTTTGTCTAGATGGAGAGGTATTATTTATTAATACCTTTCTACTGAGCGCATTTATTAAAGCCATTACAAGTTTTCCGGTAAATTCAACATGACAAGTGGATTTGATCTATTGCTCTTGGATAAATAGTGGTGGTATAGGTATTATTGTCGAAAACACTAGTTTGATTGATAAACGGTTTATGAAACCAGTTCTAATTTCATAAATATTCTATTACAATCCGCGTTTTGATAAATGTTGACTTTACAATATTTCGTGTCTGCTATTTCGATTTTTGAGTCACAAATAAGTAGAAATGAAATACTAACCTGCCACGTAATAGTTTCATTTGTGTTTCATTCTCATAAAGTTAGCAGACACTATTCAAATGTAATTGTTAACAGGTATGACTATCTAGACTTTGATCGTTTATACAATGGGTATAAAAAGTAGATTGAAATGAAAAGAGGACCATACCGTTAATATTTTCTTTATTAGTCAGTATATAAACAAATCGGCCATGCATTAAGCAGGCACGTAACCAGGAATGGGTCTGGGTGGTCCATGGCCTACCTAAAAACATGCTGGCTCACTCTGTGTTTTTTTGCAAATCATTTTTATAGAATGTGGTAAAAGATGGTAATAAGTTTTTTAAAAGTCAGTTCCATAGAACAGGGTGAAACAAACACTAGCCTACTCGCAAATATTATGCACCCCATGGCTCATCCAATTTCAGAGGTCTTGTTACGTGCCTGAATTTCAAGGTGGCTAGCCAGGAGCCAGGATGAAAATAACCATTTTGAAATTTATTTTTATACAATTTTCCTTAAATTATAACAATTTTTGCTCTCTACTGGGCAATTCAGTCATAGTGTCATAAATTTTAAGGGAAAATAGAGAAAAATGACCGGAATAGGAATACGCGATTAAAAAAAAAATTTAAATGCATATTCACGCTGAAAAAGATTTGTTCAAATCATTATTTAAACACCTTTTCGGACTGCTCCTGATCGCTGACCTACAAGCTTTATAGAGTGAACCGCAACATTCGGTCATTAACCTAGCTTTTAACCTAGATTTTAATACGTTTTTAATCTGTAGTGAGCTACAATAAATAAAGCTTTTTAGCCAGACATATGAATGAATAAATAATATATTTTTTTTCCATTTTAAATATTAACAAGTATTATTTACTTGTTAATAAAGATTATAAGGATAATAATTGTTTTGGAATGTTAGGTATACCTTATTGTGCGACTTATTGCTTTTCAATTAGTATAATACTGCCTATTTAAAATGACAGTACGTTTAAAAAAACACTTACTCATTCGTCCATAACTTTGTTATTAAAGTTTTAGAATCCGCTACACTTTAATTAACAGCAGTTAAGGGGTAATTTGCTTATTTTTTAAAAGATCGAGAAACATTTTTTTTCGATTTTCCGGCTTTATTATGCCTTTCAAATTCGTAGTTAAAATTAAAGACATTATGACTGAATCACCCAGTATACTGAAGGGAGATACACATTCACTTTCTTAAAGATTTTTCAGTAATTCCCGAAAATGTGTCTGCAGGTGTCGGAACTCAGCTTTGCTTTACGCACGATGGAGATCACAACAATATTTATGCGAAATATGTAAGTACAAATCATTGAATCATGGAAGACCTCAGTTTTGGCCTCCTCGCACACTCTATTCAAATCCTATATATCTTTGCAAACGGGGTAATTTATAACTTTAGTGTAAAAGATACCTGTGCAAGATATTCAAGGATAAAGATTAGTTATCGATTAGTGTGCGGATAAAAATTGTTCGGAAATTTTCTAACATTTATTATATTATGTTTTTTTATTGCAATAAATTCTATTTTTTGCTCAAAAACTGTTACATTTACGTAACAAACAGAAGAGGTTAAATTTGTCTCAAATAAGTCTAAAACCATATTGCTAATAGCAAAAATTATTTGCACGACTGCCTATGTTACCTATTGCAACTGAAGGGGAAAATTAAGAGATTATCCGGTAAATAATGTTTGGAAAGTGGGAAAAATGTATGTAATTTCATTTTGCAACTTCTCCATATATCCTACTACACTTTGCCACTACGCATCCGACCTTCACTAGCCATATGAAATAAGTTGAACTGTCCTTAAATCTCACAAATATTAAGATATTATTTTATAACCTCTTAGAGGTTGTTAATTAATAATTTATAATTTGGCACGCAAAATATATGTTTTAAACTGGTGTTTGCTACTGCGCATGACGTCATTTAGTGCGTTCGAGAATCGAGAAAATGAATGCCAAAAGCAGGGCGGTCTGACAATTGAGAATTGTGTTCTCAGTCGCACTAACTGACGTCACAATAATCACGTGACAAAATTTAAAATTTTACATAGGTAGTTTTAAAATTCTTTAATTAATTTGTAATATAAAAATAAACTCATTTATTTACCATTGTTAGTTGTTGTCAGTTATTGACCACAAAATGAAGTTCTAAAAGAAATTCAATTTTCATGTAAGTTGTCTATCGTATGTAAATTTTATTTGGATGTATTCAATCCTTAATTTATATTACTTAAATACACAGTAAACCGAATTAAATATACATTAATATATTTTAAGAATAATTGTTTATAGTAAAATAAAAACAAAGTACAATAAATTATCCATTTATTTTTATTCAATTATAAATATCTTCCTATTTTACATCGTTGTTGTGAAGATGAATGCTATTAAGTCTGTTCTATTTTTTGGATACAAATTTGTGTAACGTAACTATATATTTACATAGGTAGGTGGTATTTTTGTTTCTCTTCTCCGATTTTCATTGTGCTACACACATTATTCAGAAATTCTATTTACAAATAAATATTACATATCATTACATTTTCCCTAAAATTAAAATATGGCGTTTTTAAATACAAAATTAAATAAATATCTACATTAAGTATTTACAATTTGTCGGCAGTGTGTTATAATACATTATGGTATAATACTTTGTATTTGAATACCTACTGGATTGCCGCTAAAGTCGATCGGGTTTTGGTTTATCTAATATCTCACGAATTACTGTGTAGTTGGTGCTTCCTAAGTCGTTCCTGTGCCTCTGCTTCTTATATCCTAGTGGACATGAGTTCAACAAAACGTTGTTCAGTTCTCTCATATCGGACCAATCCATCAGTCTGTTTTCAATTTTCAGTTTTCTTATGCAGCCTTTGAAGTTCTCCCTCGATTTGAGGGTTCCTACCGGGGCGTTATCTAAAATACCATCGTGATTATATCGTTTCAAACTGTCATTCCGAATAACTTTACCTGGTAATCCGCCAACGTATAATGGAGCGTCGATTTCATCCATTAGCGAGTTCACGTCTGACTGTACCCAGATTTTTAGAATACCGTCAACATTTAATGTTAATTCTGAGCTGGAGTACATGGCAGTAACGTTGTGCCACAGGTTGTTGCACAGTGCAAAATCCGAGTCTAGATTATTAGTGACGTTCGACACAGCTCCATTTCCCATGTCTACCGCCATAACAATCGCTCCATTTTGCAGCTCTACAGAGAGGGCTGGGCTGTTTCTGTAGTTGGAGACACTTAACAGTATTCCATTTTGCTCGGCGGTTCTGAATTCAAAACTTAACTCCAGGATTTTGTTTATTTGGTAGTTTTCCTCTAAAAATAAAGAAATTGTCCATATTCTTAAAATAAACAGGAAGAGGCAGGGGACAGCAGTGAACATATTTTGTGGGTCAAACATTTTTTAATAGGTCAGTATGTCTGATGAAAATAAGATAACTCAATATAAGTTACCAGTTAATAAATAACTAAATACATATTTTTAAATAACTCACTGACAAAATGTCACTGAACCTTTTAAATCAGAAACCACACTATAGGGAAGGTTTTCCATGCGCTGAATCTGAACCCAACCTCAAAATTTATTCATTAGGTCAGATTCTAGTGATATTCTAACCTAAAAGTTCGAAACACGGTTTTCTTTTTATACTTGAGATTATGTTACACTATTAGGTATTTTTTTTACAAAACTCGTAGTGGCATCTGAAAGTGCTACAGTTCTTCTTCAAAATTCGTTTTAAATCGTTGGAATATCTCTTTTTTCTTCAACTTGAAATTGATTAGTTTGGTGTATTTGTTGATAATAATCAAAGTAGCACCAGGTGAAGACTCAAAAAGAGCGAAGAATGAAATTACAAACATCCAAATTTCATTGGTTCTTCAGGTTTTCGAAATTTTATCGATTTTTTTCAATTCTGAATTTTAAATCAACATCTTGGATTGGCCATTTTGAATGTTGTAACTTTGACTTCAGATTCATAATCCTGCAGAATCGATGGGAATTTAGTGCTTGTAATCTGCATATTTCTCTTTTTGAGCCTTCACTTGATGTTGCCAAGTTTCTAAACATCGACGAATACGCCATGAATTTTAACAATCAATTTATCGGAGAAAAAGATATATTCGAACAGTTCAAAATGGATTTTAAAGAAGATTTAGTGCTTTCCGCATCGATACACTTTGGCATCTAATCAGACCATTTATAGATGAACTTATCATGGTATGATTTTCCTTGAGGATGTTACAATTTTCCTCTATTATTTGCCACAATTTGTCTCGTGCCATACCAGTGGCGTATATTTTTCTAGGGAAAACAGGGCTGCACCGGTAGCACGCCACTGGTTAATACCACGAGGTTAATATTACATTCAATAAAAGGTCTAATTAAGTGAATACCCTGTAGTAAGTTTCATTCAAATCGTTCAGCGCATTATGAAGATATGACAGAAAATATATATTTTTTTGGAAACTTGGAACACTCTGTATCTCGAGTACTTAAAACTTTACTTATTTTTTTGCAACTAATCTATTCCCGCAGTTTTTGTATTTAAATCACCCTGTATGTCATAAAATAATGAATACTAGAAAACGTATGGAAAAATCACTAGAAACAATAATGTCCCGCGTATCAATAGGAAAGGTATTAGGGATGATTTTAACAAAATATGTACTCCCCTACTCGAAAACTAGTTCAAATACTTACTGTATATCGCATATGCATCACCACCAAAATAAGCTCCTTCTTCAACGTTAGGAAAACACTGTCGAATATTATTATGGCGTACGTCTTTATTTTTGATTAGTTGGTGTTCATCGTTGATAATTAATAACTTCATACATCCCCTAAATGAATGCAGTTTGTATTTCTAAAAGTACGTAAGTATTAGATCGGTTAACTTCGGATGTTTAACAATCTTACCAGATCATTAGCGTTTAAATAGTCGGAGCTCATTGGAATGCCTCCTAGATATATTTCATTTCTGACAACATTTTTCGGAACCTTAAATGTTTTTTTCTGGTCTCCATCTAGAATGATTGTCACTTTCCGTTTCCGCTTGAATATTTCAACGTTATGCCATTGTCCATCATTTAGTCTCTCCTTCAAAATTATCGGAGAATTTTTCCTTCTTCCCTTAATGTGCAAACCTAAGTGCCCTTCCGTTAACTCCAATAGATTATAGTGCTGCTGCTTTTGAATGCCCTGAAACATATTAGTACTTTTTATAATTATCTATTAGGTATTTAATGTAGAGTTATCTATTATATTTTGTATGAATTTCTTGTTTATGATTTTTTTTTGGTTTTGGATATTTTTTAATTTTTTTTTCTAATAATGTTTAAAAAACAACTGGACGTTAAAATATTATGGCTCAAACTAAACTACCAAGAATGTGTGCACCGATTTCTGTCAATTACCATTAAAGACTATCTAAACCTCTGGTAGTGACGACATTAATCCATGACGCGTCAGTTGTGAGGCTTTATATTATAGGTTGTAATGGGCTCTTTTTAAAAGTGTGGGAGATATACTCAAAAGAGTATGCCATAATAGTAATGTAAATGACTCGTATAAAATGATGAAGTTTGACTGACTAATACTGAATAGTAAATATTCTCATTTTAATACTCTTTTGATCGTATTTCCATTACTGTTACAGAGCAGATATCGTTATACTCATCAAATCTTATATCACAGTAATTCTGATAAAGCGTTCTAAGATAATATGTAAAAATATTATTTTATACTTATTAAAAAAAATAAATGTTTGGACCACATTTACGTAATATTACTTGTTATTTTTTTAGAACATTAATGTTCAGAACATTTGTATTTTTCATATTTATCTATAAGAAAAATGAATAGGAAAATAAATAGTACTTACGGTGGATATAAAAATTACCCCGTTAGGATAAAATGTCCTAAACTGGAAGGTAATTTTATAGTCGTGTTTCCAGAAATTTGTTTTTATGTGGGTATAACTGTCCGATTTGTCGCCATATTTAACAGCGTCTGGATCGGTTTCATAATTGGCAGACGTAGCGCAACCCTCTGTGTTTTGCATTGAATTCGAGATGTGAGTTGATAGACTCTTCACGGCCTTTTCTTTAATATTAATCTTGGCTGGTGGTGGTTCTCTACCGATGTCCACATTAGAAAATCCGATCACACTTTCTGGGGTAAAGAATAATTCCCTGAAAACGTGTTCCAAGTCCTAATTACCGACTACAAATATAGAACTGTATAGGGTGTCCTGAACTCCATAAGCCAAACTTTATCTGGTAAAAGTTCAGTTCAATATGCTTTAGAAAGTGCTTAGTTCCCTAGATACTCTTGGAAGTCGAAATGTCTGTTTTCTTTAATATATTCAAAACGCTTAGAGATAAATAAATGAAGATTTACATAGGTATTTCACTTTTTATCCTTTGTAAGGCAAGATGACAACTACGAAGAATAATCATTTGTATGTGAGGAATACTGAGGGGCTTAGGTAAAATTTTATCCTAACTTTTTTCGCAGGACATTCGCCTATCAAAAATACTAGTTCACAGTTAATTTTTTCCTGAAGGTTGGAAGATAAATACCTATCTGTAAATCGTTTCCGGAAATTGAATAGTATTCAATTCAATTCTATAGCAAGGTAATAGAACGGATATGCAATTCGGGACACCCTGTATGTTTAGAGTACAGCAATTACATCTTTTACTGATGATATTGTAGGAAACAACTTTTCTGTGGGCTATATGCCCCCTCAAGCATTGAATTACATCTCCAATATCTACTAAACGTCTATGATCATGGTCAGCAAAATCATAAAAAATATCCGGGGATACTAATGAGGGCTAATGACGTCGAAACCGGGTTCTGTCAGATAATTTTACTGGCGAATGGTCTGGCTAGTTGTTATATTGGAGATGTAAATCAATGCTGGCCGTGGCATTGTTTACGACAATATCAGACTTACTTTAGATAAGTAAAATGTGGTACTAATTACGCATTGTTAATTTGATTTGCATTCATCAGTTGGAGTTGACAATGGTTAAACAATTTAGTGCTACTTGTCAGTTTAGTCTTCCTGATGTTTTGAGAGGTATACTTCACCCTTCTTCAGAAAACTCTAAAACTGTAGATTATTTTAGTCCTGACATCGGTTGCAGTTATCTCAATTTATTTGAATTGTTATTGCTTCTCTGTATAGTTTTGGTAACATTGTTTTATTTCTTATTATATTTCTCTATGTTGATATGATTTCAGTGACACTTGTGCCCTTTTAACCTTTGCTAATATGTCTTTCTCTTTGTCAAATGTATACTTTGTTGCATGCGTACAGAAAGGTGCATACATCGGGGTCTTGCGGTACGTTGTCTTTGTAGTTAGGTACCCTTCTGATGTCTTGTTTAGTATTTCCAATGTTCCTATTAGTATATCTTTTTTCCTCTTCTTAGTATACTTAATAATTAATCTACAGGAAATAAGTGTATGCAGTAACTCGTGCAAAGTACACATTAGACAAATAGATGCAATGCAGATGAATGAGCACAAGTGTAATTTATTAAATAACAACGTAAATAAATTAACAGTTGCGGAGCAAAATATATCCAAGACCTTCAGGAAGCAATAGAAATCCAATAAAATTGCGAGGGCTTAGAACTACATAAAATTTGGAAATAATACTCAGAAACTAAGGACCGGGATGCAACGTAATAAATAGGCTTCGAACTATGTACCGAAATGCCATGGACCAGAGTACACACTAAACGTAAATACCGACCAGGCGACTTAATATACATTTTCAGACTTTCTTCTGAAGAAGATAGCGATATGTTACGTCGTGAAGTCCAACCAAGTGACAACCACCACATAATGGTTTCATAAAGCTTGCATATGTGTTATAGAGAGATAAGGTAGTTAACCTTATTAATTGTCTATTGCAATCATGTCTGTTTTTTTCTATCTTTTCAAAATACTTATTTTAACTTATTTAATTATTATACTTACTTATTATTTATGAATATATTACTAATTCCACCACTAAATCCTTCATTCATGTCTCCAATTCCCACAATACGATTCTGAATTTTGATGTCATCTGAGAAATTAATATTTTTCTCGTTCCTGTTGACCACTAAAGTTCCTTCTTTTGCTGATATTTGAATGATATTGTAATCATTTTTATCTAAATTGGCGTCATAGCTGATTTTCTCTCCATCAATCTTCAATTTGTAATTGCTCAAAGAGACATTGTATTGACCAAGGGTCATAATCAGTCCATTTGGCGCAATGGGCCATAAAATGAAACTGATACTCTCGATAATTTCATCTAACAGCTTAATGTTCACGTATCCATTTGGTCTGATCCAAGCTTGATTGAATTCTAGAAGCTGAAATCCCAAAATATGAACTGTATTACTTGGGTAAAATGTTAATTTTAAAAACGCTGTACCTTTATAAAATCTACTTATTTTGGATTAGTGCAATAAATATTTTTTTTTTATTTTAATTTGTCATGGCAACAGTTGTAGTACCTAGCTAGATATTACTATTACGTCTTTCTAAATTATTAAGATGATATTATTTAGTAACAATTTAATCAAATTAAATCTTAAATAACGTGTATATAACTTTAATCAGAACAATTTGAATCAATCTAGTGAATTTTTTTCTAAAGATATGGCGTAAAATAATGTATATTTACATACTTTAACCTAAACTTACCATAGTTTTTCGAGAGGACTTTTTTATTTGCCATTGTTGTTCTCGGGCTAGGGGAGGCTCGGGGGACGGGTCAGCTAGTAGAACCTCTAGGTCGCTCGATATTGACTTTCTTCCTAAGTTTACTCAGATCTTTACTATCGGTATCTTCAATGTGTCCTAGAGATTTTGCTAGCGGGTCCGTCTTCACAAAGTCTAGCCCGAGAACAACAAGGGCAGGTTAAAGATTCCTAGCTAAAGCTAAGCAAGTGGATTGTCTATAACTGGTGGCGACCAGGTACATAAATCGTGGCATAATAGCCCGAAAAACCACGATATTTTAATTAACAGTACGGATTGTGAAAGCCTTAAAAGTGAATCTAGTGCACTAGTGCAACAAGGTTAAAGTATTGTGGTTTTAAGGCTTTCACTAGATTCACTAGATTCACAAGTGGAATACTAAGTGATAAATGAGATATTTTACGGAATAGTACATTCTCTTTCACTCATGGGATACAATTTCCACTCATGATATGAATGTTATTTTAGATACTTTTTGCATAAATAAACTACTACCGGTTAACATGATTGTGTCACGACAAGGCCTTGGCAAAAAATCGATATATCGATATTTTTTAATCAATTCATCGATTCCCAGAAAAAATTGAATCGGAATATTGAATAGGATCGAGATATCACGTCGAATCGAATTGTCGAATCGAATCGAAATGTCGAATAGAATCGGCAGTAGGCCTGAAAAGCGGTATATCGATTAAAATCCAAATGAATTCATATCGATAAATATCGAAAAATCGAATCGGAATATCGATTCGAATCGAATTTGAACATTTATGTGTAGCTTAAAATTGCTCGATTTATTTATTATAATGATATATTGCGGTCGGGTTTATTAAGGCAACGTTTTTTTCTAATGTTTCGGTTTATTAAATATTAAATCTTCAGAGGCTCCACGATACATTTGCATAACATTCATTATTTACGAGTATTATGCTAGTTGAAAACTTTTTACACTTTTAATTTCATTGTAATTTTATCGACCTGATAATAAGATTTCAGTGTGAGGTCAGGCCCATTTGCACAAGCATATCTTAGCGACCTTAAGGGTATGAGAAACTGTTTCATGTCTTTAATTTTGGAGATAAGACACGATACAGTCTCTCACATAGCGGTCTACCACCTTGACTGTATTACGAATTTAGGCAAATAGTATCTCATATATTTTGTAGTGTACTAGGTATCATACACAGCAATTATTACAAACAACTTTTTGTCTAACTCTATTATTTTATTCCCTATGCATAATATAATTAAAATAAATAAACATTTACTAAACAGTGAAACAAAATTAACTATTTTTAATTGAAAATAAAGGAATAAAACAAAAACAACATTATTAGAAGATATAGACAAATCCAAGAAAAAAATTAGGCGATATATTTTTTTTCATTAAGATCACTAGTCCACATAATACTATAGCATCCCTAGTCATTACGAAATATGTTAATTTAAATGTTTAATACTTTTTTATTTGCCTGTCAATATTTGTCAAACACAATAGGTTTGTTCTTCCGGCTAATGCTATCTTAGTAAGTTAGCAATTGTTTTAAACTTTTGATAGTAAGTTAAACTTATCGTCAAAAGTTTAAATCACTGTTGTTTCTTACTGCTAGTAGTACCACTACCTACCAAATACCTGAGTATTTATTTGCCTATATGTTTGGTAACAAACACATTGAATGTTTCATTCATTTCATTTCCATCTATTCTATTCGATTCAAAAATACAAGTCGATTCGTAACGATCTACAATTTTTTCCACGCCAAACTGTTGCATCATATAAATTTAACTCTACAATTACATGTTCCGATTGAATTTAGTTCGATTCGATCTTTCGATTTAATTACAATTCTATAAAATAAAATTTGAATCGATATATGGATTTATTGTACAGGATTAATCGATTCGATTCAAATAAAATTATACAATTCGATTAATCGATACAAATCGATTTTTTTGACGAATCGAAAATCGATTCGTCATTTCGCGAATAGCAAGGGCCTAGTCACGATACTCTAGATACATTTTTGTTATCAGGTAATAGTTCAGGTAAAATTGTTACCATTCATATATTTTTTCTGCTATACATAACATGTTTAATCCATTATACAGAAATTTTCTTTGGGTTGGACTTTTTCTATAATTCATTTGTAAAGCTTTTACCTAAATTACTCACCTGTTTACCTGTTTTCATGATTCCATAAGACATAACTTCGTTGGTTAGTTGCGAAGTTAACTTTAAGAATCCCAAGAAAGATGTAACGTTAATGGGTAGACAAACTTTATAGAATGTGGGTCGTACGCCACCAATGTGATGTGAAACTTGTTTTATTTTGAACACATTTTTTCTGTTAATGTGATTGCTGTTTTTCTTCTTGGCCTGAGTAGTCTCATTCTTCGCAAATAGTATGTAATATTGCACTCCGCTGCTTACTTCATATTCCGTTATTATTTCTGCTTGGTATCTCCGCCCATTGTTGTACTTATTATCCAATGTTAAAGTACTGTTTAAGCCATTTGAATGTTTAACAATTAAATTTAAATAGCCATTCCTCAGGAATAATATTATATAAGCACAGTTTTCCTTAAAATATAACAAGAATTAATGCACTAATTTGATATTTAACAAAATTAACATTGTTTACCTGTTGCGGTATCAAACTGTTTGCATCGTCAAATGAGGCTAGGTAAATTAAACTATTTTCATCAAATGTACAGAAATCAAATCTTAAAGTTAGTTTCGTGGGATTGAGTTTATTATTTCTTCCATACACAGCGTATCCCTTTCCATTGAAAAATGTGTTCACATTATCTGGCTGCTTATCAGTTTCATCTCTAAAATAAAGAAAAGTTGAGACATTACACGAATTAATTAACGAATTAACGATTTACCTGATTTCGCCTGTACATTTTCCTTCCGTTCTCGAAAATTTCCACAGGCCAAACTGTTTTCCATTGAGCATGACTTTAGATATGTACGTTTTTTTCTCAATTACGTTATTATCCGTACGACCGATTTCAATTTTATCGCTAGGATGTATAATGAAGTACTCGGAATCAGTTTTTGCTTGTCTTGGTTCCATATCGTCAACTTGCATTTTGATTAAGGAACCTAATCTAAAAAGTCACGTGTAAATATGCTAAAATAACTGTGGCAAAATTGCTTACTTCTGTATATTAATAGTCTTTTCTTTATCTTCTGCGTTATTTGGTACCAAAATGTTTTTATTGTTGTAACTTAGTATTATACTGTAGTCGTCGGCTTCAACATTAATCTCTCCATCATCGTTCGACAGCCTGAATAATTGACATGCCTCGCATTTAAATGTAATCGACAAGCTCTGGAATACTTCCATTTGCGGTAACTGGTAGGACATGCGGCAGTTGGATATATTCATCGCGACGTTGATCTAAAATAATTAACAAATCATGTGTTCTTATAAAGAGAATATTTTATTTATTACCGCATCAGCTGCTTGTTTAGCGTAATATATTTTGTTCCTCAATTCTTCAATTTTCTTTTGAATGGCTTGCAAGTTCTTGTTATTGTTGTTAATATTTAAATTCTTTCTGGCGTCAAAATTAGGGGAACTTATATCCAGGCTTTCCAGTTGCTCTCTTGTATCTATTAGTTTTGTTTTCAGCTTTTCGATTTCTAGTAAAATACATTAAATAAAAAATAGTTCATGTTGGGATTTGTCAATTTAGGTACCTCTTTCCGAATTAGATATTTTGTCAGGATTATACATTTCGGTTCGTCAGACTGGTTAATATTTAATTTGGAAAGTGTAATTTAAATTTCATTTAGTCAAATATAGTTCAGAAAGCGTCAGCTACATTTCAAATTGACTAATTTGTGTACGAATTTAGTATATTCTGTAAAATGTGCTATGTGCTATTATAGAGAAAGTTTTTCCAGGTAAAAATAGAAAAACCGAAAAAAATACAACTGTTTAACATTTTATTTTTGGTTTAAGAATTTTTTATAGCTTCTATCTAGTTCTTTTTTTTTTCGTTAAAGTTAATATTCTTTTGAAAATAATATTTCAAGACCTTGGGATTGAATACGTTCTGTATATGAGTAAGATCCTATTAGATCGCCAGTCTAGCCGTCAGCTTTTTGGGAAGCATTTTGTTTTGCTTTATTTCCTGTATAAAACTTGTATTAAGTTGTTACAAAAAAGTATTGTTGGATTTTCCACTAAACACATTCCAAATTTACCAATTTTGTTTAATTGACTCCGTGAGCGAATAACAAGCAGTATATTTTTATAACACCATCCACAGGCCTATTTGGGCGCCAACTTTGGTCCTTCGAGCCGATTGTTGTCAAAAGTATCTTAGGAAAAGATTAAATGACCTATGTTCCCTTATGGATTTATTATACAGGGTGTCCCGTTCATATTACAAAAAAAAACTTATGTGCAAGTTCCCCATGGGAAAATAATAGGGGTAGTTTATACAAAGTTTTTTCTTAGACGCCCTGTTTACGAGATACAGTGTGTTGAAGTTGTTACTTTCCAAATGGTTTTACTTAATTATTATCTTTAAATCGGCTAAAGATAAAAATGTCAAAATTTGTACAAGAGTAAACATCAACTGTGCGTTAAACGGTTTCTTTCTGAAAAGCAGTGTCGCCCATACAGGAAATTGGAAGGGTACGATCGAAAAAAATGTTAAAAGTCAAAATTTATTACATTTCTAAACGGTTCTGTAAACTCTAAAGCATACTAAAAAAAGGTATACTTGTCGAAATTCGGTAGCAGGTACCATTTTCGAGAAAAATGAAGTTGCATAGAAGGAAATGGGGGACAATTTCAGTATCTACTGTAGTATTTCGAGTTTGCACATTTATTTAACTGTGCAGCTGTTTTGTTCTGTATGTCTCCGAATCTGTTTCCTAATATTTTTCTATTTTTATCACTTTTTTTAAGCATTCATATCCATCAACAATTCAGTCCATTCAACAATTGTTTATTTTAGTAATGGTAGTGTAGTAGTTTACGAAATCTAATAATAGATAATTAATTACCATAAACTATTTATTTTGATTTACATAAATTATATGTCCAAGTCAAATTAGGTTCTTGCTTTAACACAGACGATAATGAGACGCCAGAAGTTAATAACTGCCTGAAATCATTCAAAATAAAAATAATATTTATTGAATAACAATTGGCAATAATAACAAAAATTCATTTTACCATCACCAGATTAAATATGGTGTTTTTAAGAAATAATTTTCCATATTTATTAGAATTTGCTCATTTAAAAATGTCTGGATGATGATGAGGCTTCAGCATTAGCCGGAAAAAATGGTCTAACAATAAATCACCGCAGTCTATTTAGGATTAAAATGATATGAAAATTTAATATGTACTAACCCGTTTTTCTCGAAAATTGTCACGTTTTTGGATGCATGTTGTGTATTTATGAAAGTTATTTCCATAACACTCTGTATAATTGAGTAAAAAAATTATGAATTCTGGAATTTAATGAACTTAATTCGATTTACTGAAATAAAAACAATATGCCTGTAACGACTCTATCTGAAATTAAACTTATTGACTGTTTCTGAATGAACCTGGAAAATGTGTAGAACTCTTGTTACTCAGATAGGCCTACCTTCTTTAGTTGTTAAGTTCTGATACAAATTGTGCTTTTTAAAAAATCTGGTTTGGCTCGAAATTAGCATGTCCTGGACATTTTTCTCAATTTGTCTCATCTCATCAGAAATTGCTGTACTGTTTTCGATAGCTGCTTCTAATTTCGATACTCTGTCTGCCTGTGACGTCACGTCTAATTCCATTTTGTGGAGGAGTTGATTTAAATCGTTATTTGTTTTGCCACTTTTAAGGATACTGTATTTAAATTGATCTAAATTGTTTTTTATTGCAGTCACACCTAAAACACACATATTCAACAAGTTGTAATAATATCGAAAACTTTTATTGCTGCCTTACTCTTTGATATATCTTTTAAATTGTTGATTCTTTGTTTAAGCCTGTCAGAGTACGCGTGAGCTAAGTTTGTTTTATCTATGATATTGTCCGCATCTGTAGGGTTGGTAAGTTTAGTAAGTTTCTTTAATATTTCCCGAGATATTTCTACGTTTTCCTTCGCCTCTTGTATTCCACTTACTAGTGTCTCATATGCTCCACTGGCATCTATTTTCTTCCACACGTCTTTAGTGAAATTAAAGATGCTGAAACATCAGCATAATTTAGTACATCTTAATTTTAACAGCTGCAGTTTTTTGTGATGTTTTAGTTTTAATTTTTGTGTTTTACTACATTTGAAAAACATAGAGGGAGGGTTAATGAAAATGGAGCAACTTTAATGAGATTTTTTTTGGAAGAATTCAAAAACGAAAGATTTATTGGGATCAGGATTTTCTGATTTATTTTAAATGAATAGTTGGAATTGTAAACTATTTTAATTCTCTACGTACCACTGTTTTGTTCATTGCAATTGTATCAATTATTTTGGAAGATATAGGACGTAAAAATTGTAGCTACGGTTCACTAGAATTTTGAAATAAATGAAGCAAATTTCTTATTTAAAATTATTTGGTAGTTAACGATGATCATCAACGAAGAGGACCAATCGAATGACGTGTATATTCTCGAAACTCAAAAATGCTTCAGTAAGTGTAATAACGATTTGAGGATTGAGGTTAGATACCATCAGTTCTGTATATTTATATAGTTAACTGAAGGATTTTAAGCAAGAACTATCCCTTAATACTCTGCTCATATTTTAAACTAAGTGTTAATTTTAGAAACAAATGATTTGCATTAGATAGCCAATTACAAGATGTTTTTCATTTCTTATCTCACTACAAGTTTAAAGTGGTTAAAGTTGGATATGTTGAATTTAAGTAGTTTTTAGTATTTTCTGCAAAACAAAGACGACTCCTTTTTTAAGAAAACTTTTTTTTAGGAAGTATTGAAGTTTTTTCATTTTCGTCTGTGTAAATACTTACTTCTTGTAAGAATCTATTGTATATTCCAATTTTTGAACGTGATCCATTGCTGTTAAGAAGAGCTCCTCGATTTGAGGGTTTTCTTCCATTTGTCGCTTTGTCATACCTTCTAATTGTGTGTACTCTGTAAAGTTTGATAAATTTTTCAAATTTCCATATACTACTTCTAATGTGGGAAGTAAATGATTTGTGGCATTTATGTCATCAATTATATTTCCCATATTAACTTCAAGATCTTGACTGTTGCTCTTTAATTTTTCTATTTTCTCTTTTAGTTTGACTGTCCTTTTAACATTTTGAAAATTCATTTCTTCTGCTATGTTACACATGTTTTCAACCGAAACGGTGATATTTACAAAGTCATGAAATGTATCTTTTAAATGTTTTAGTTGTGGCTTTGGTATATCTGGCGGCGGTTTAAAAATATTTATTACTTTTTGTGTCATATTCGAACAAAAGCCAAACACTTCTCTATCTTCTTCACTGTTAAGCCTTTTCGATGTTGTTTCGACATGCTTTAAAATTTCTTTCGCCCTTTTTAAAGCATCCTTAACACTAACTTCTTTTGTTCCAAAACTTTTGAGGTCTTCAATTGTCTTCATTAATTCTTTATTAGACCTTTTAATTTCTCCTACTAAGACATAGGATGAATTATACACGTTTTCAATATTAATAATGTTTTTCCTGACTATTTTATTCCCTTTTTTCATTTTCCTTTGTATTTTATCTATATTTTTCTCACACTGATCAATTTTTGAATGCTTTAATATACCCTCTGATCGATTCTTTTTCTCATAAAATTTCTCCGATAACTTGTGGTGTTTGTCCATCGTGGTGGTCAATATTTTCCAGGGCGGATTAACTCCGTCTTTGATTAAGTTGAAGGTATCTTCAACGTCTAAAACCAAACTGTCGATTTCGGAAAAGAGTAACATGGTACATTCATCGCATGCTGAAAGGGAAAATAATAAATACATAATTCATGATCGAGTACTTATGCAAAAACTTACGAGTGCATATTCCATTTTTGATATACTCCCTCTGTTTAACACATTCGTTGCACTTTTCTCCTTTAAATCCTTCCTTGCACTGACAAACCCCAAATTCATCGCAGATTCCTGCCTTCAGTGCCCCAAACAAATTACAAGCACATGGCTCACATATCACGGAATCAGAAGAACGACCTTTGTCAAAGTAGCCTTCATCGCATTTTTCACAAAACTGTCCTTTGTAACCTTTAACATAAATCTTTAAGATATAATTTTTATAAATTGTAGCAAGTTACCTTTTTTGCAATTACAAATAAAACTATTTTCGATTGGTGAGCAGCTTTCCGCGTTGTTTTGGCTTGCACTGGGACAGAGGCACGCTGAGCAATTTCCTTCGGTGTCCTTATAGTAACCCACATCGCACAACTCGCAGTGTTTGCCAGTTGTATTATGAGTACAGTTCTTCAAGAGTAAATACCTGTTATATGCAATTAAATAATTTTTTAGTGTTACTTACCTTGCAACCGCCCGTGTTTGGATCACACTGATGTGACCTACCATTACACTGACAAGGTTTCGCCTTTCCAATAACTACATCGATCCAGTTATTCTTGGAATCGCTTGAAAAATATCTGAAATACCCTTCATTAGGATCTTGACAGGACAAACCACTATATTCCTTAGGACACTCACATTTTTCGATTGAATGACTTGGTGGGTAGGAAGGTATACTTGGTTTTGCTCTGTCTAGCAGTATTTCTCTTATTCTGAAATAGGGTATTGACAATTCGTTGGTTGACTGGTTATTTGTTTCTAATTTACCTATCGTTAGCTTCAACTAGTATAGAAGTGACATTCTGTAAAATTACCATGAAACAAGTTCTCGACAAATTGGCGTGGCAACTGTGTGGGAACTTTGAATTCCTAGAAGCTATGTTCCAATTGTTCTCTACTAGGTGAAGTTCGTTGCTAGCTGTTGACTTCAACCGGACACCATTTCCTTCTAACGTTACTCTAAAGAATCCTCCTTTAACATCCACAGCTAAGTATCCCCCGTAAGAAGTTGTTAAGTCGCCGTTGAATTTTCTTGGTAACATCCAGTAGTCAACATCAATAACCTACAATGATCAATGAGGTGTAAGAGATAGAAATGATTAACTTTTACTTAGTACGTGCCTCAGTTTCGTTATTTGTTTTCTGCGCTCGGATTTTATCCCAATTCAGATGAGCTTCTTCACATTCACTACTTTTTTCAAAACAAAAACATGGTATACAACCTGTGGGGTTTTCTCTTGTTAATCCAAATGTTTTAGGTTTGCACTGATCGCACTTCTGTCCTTGAACGTTTTCCTGCAAATTAGCATTTTTAAAGTTCATTCAAAATAAGTAAGTTAACAATGAATTCGTACTTTGCACTCACAGCTTCCATTGTCACTGCAATTGCAGACGCCGTCTTGACAATGCTCTTCAATCGTACCGAAACGGTTGCAGTTACATTCTTGGCATTCCGGGTATCCATAATAGCCAAAGCTACACTTGTTGCATTTTTCACCTTCGTATCCTATCTTGCAGGTGCACCTACCTTGAATTTCGTCACATTGTAAATTTGAACTTCCACTTTCGGAACAGTTGCAATCCTGAGGAGAAAATATTTAAAGAGTTTGTCTTATTTTATTTTGATTTTGAAGAATGATGATAATATTTACCTTGCAACCGATACCAGGTTCATATCCCCAAGCGTGTTTTACGCAATGTTGGCAGTGTTCCCCTTCTGTTAATGGAGGACAAATACACTTTCCATTTTCAGGATCACATATGTGTCCTGTTTTGTTACAAGGGTCACATTCTGCAATTGTATAAAGGCATAAATATATATAGGAATCAAAATTGCGAAGATGATTTCAGAAAACTACATAGGATTCATTACGACAATGTGTTTATCTTAAAATAATAGGATTGTAAATTTAAAAAAATGTTCTAAAAGTGACACCAACTAGGGTAATTTTGGATTTTATTGCAGAGATAATGGCAGGTATACGCACGCAATATAACCGCTCACAATAAAAAAAAAAACAAATTCCTCTAACTTTACATTGTTTCATTGTTTATGTATCTTTCCATTTTTAAATGGATTGTTATGAAGGAATGTAGCGTGAATAGATATCGTGTTGAAGGGGATCAGGGAAATATTTTTTAAAAGTTTGCAATAAGCAAGGAGTGTAGTTTTTCATTACTAGATATTTGGATATATTATTTTTTATGATATAATTGTTGACTAGCATGTCTAAGTCTTGCTATACCTAGACATTTGGTATAAATAAGGACACATTTTAAAATTGTTAAGAGTTAATTTAATTCTTTTTTCTACGTTCATGCAAAAAAACAAAACTTTATTGAACTATATTTAGTGAGCAAACGGACTCTTTATTGCAGTAGTGCACTCATCTGTCATTCTACTACAATGTTCTCGATATCGTATTTTTCTGGACGTACCCTAACATACGCGCTCACGACTATTGTTATGATTTGGATAATGCAACTTTAGTTCTAGAAACGTCAGACAAAAATTAATTCTGACAATTACACAATTTAAAGTTTTAAAATGATTGATATTATTGGAAAAATAGATGATAGTGATGAAGAAGAATTTGCTGAGACCCCACGCCATTAAACTTATTACCTAATAAATCTAGAAAACAATATGAAATAAGTTACAATCCTTTTAAAGAGTGGTGCTTCTATAAAAAAATTGTAAATTTTACAGCAAATCTGCTTCTTGCCTATTTTAAAAAAATATCGAATGATATTAAACCGTCATCACTTGGGTCTAAATACTCAATGGTGAGAGCTTGCCTTTATTTAAAAGAAAATATTGATATTAAAACTTACAAGAAACTAATGGCATTTATGAAGCAGAACTCTGTTGGATTTCGGCCAAAAAAGTCAAAAGTATTTAACAGGGAACACGTTTTTAAATTTCTAAAAGAAGCTCCGGACTCCCAGTATTTGATTTGAAAAAAGTAAGTAGGTAATTTTTTAGCTTTTGTAAAATACTGCTGGCTGTAGGTCGCTGTAATATTTGGCATCGCAAGGGTATGTCGTAGAGATGAGCTTCAAAAATAGAGTTTCGAAGACATAGAAGAAGTAGGCTCAATATTAACTGTAAAAGTGCCACGGTAAAAACTGAAAAAGAACGAAGTTTTGTTATTAGAAGTGAGGTGGAAGAAGGATTAAATTTGAACAATATATATACATGATGTTAATTAAGTATATACAATAAATTCAACATACGAGTGATTAAGACAAAAATTTCATATAAACATTGGTCGCCAGATGCTTCGTTTTCAAGATACAGGGTGTTAAATTTTTGTAAAAAATAGCTATTTCGTAAATATCTTAAATACCCTTTACCCAATTTTGTTGTAATTTGACAGTGTTATTTGTAGTGTTAAGAGGTTAACTTAACTCTTAACTTGATTAGATTTATTAAGTCCAATGGCGTCCCATATTTTTCTTTTAAATTACGCTTTTTATTTTCCTACACTTAGTGGCCTGATGGCCTCGCTGAACAATTTCACGTCGCGTGCAATAAACACTTACTTTTTGCACTTGTTGCATTAATAACTATTAAAGATACATGAACGTAAAAGCTGACAATAAAAAGAATGAAAAAATTTGAATTACTGTAGAATAGTAAATATTGAGATTAATATTGGTGTCGAGTAATTTTTCAAGACATAGGACAGTTCAATTTAGTTTTGAAAATAATGGTTTTTTATTTTATGATTAAATTTTTCGCTTTTATGATTAAATATTTATTTATTTTTTCAAAATTTTAATGAACGTGTAGCTTATTAACTTACCATTGCAACCTGTTTCAATTGTACCATAGTGCCGTGGCATACATATGTCACAGTTGTCACCAGTAACACCCTTTTTGCAGTGGCATCTACCACTTTCTTTATCGCAAAATGTATTTGGCGTAACTCCATAATGATTACAAGTGCATTCGACGCAATCTTTATTTTTGTTTTTCCAGTAACCATCCTGAAATTATTGTTAGTAAATATTAGCAGATCTAAGTTTCGCACATACGTTATTATACAGGGTGTGCCAGGTTTTAACGTCGGATCAAGACACAAGAGTAATAAATTTCCATTATTTTATATTTTCCAAACTAACGATAATATTCATATTAAATGTTGCATAAATCATATCTGGTTGTTTAGTATGCGGTAATATCAAGCCTATCAACAAATTGCGATGGTAGTGGATTTGGGTACTCACTTTAATTCATTCAATAAATAAAGTAGTAAAGTCCCAGCAAAAATGTTCCACATTTTATTATTAACTTTTCAATTTTGAATGAAAAACGTCTCTTGAAGGTTTTTTATATCTGCAAAAGTTTCAGGGCATATTCTGTATTTTAATTTTACGAATACAAACCACTTTTGACTGAAAATGTCAAACGAATTTATTTTTTGAATATATTTTTTGAGAATCGCGTTGGTTGGGAAAATACAAAATACTAATGGTAGATTAAAAAAATAATAATAATAAATCACGCAATGTCTCGAAAAGAGATTTTTTTTGGGAAAATGTTCACATGAAAAATCATATTTACGTAATTTCAAAACCATTACCACATACACTAGAGTCTGATGTTAAATTTGATTTACCTTCAGTGGCGCGTGGTTCGCGACAATTAAAGTGGACATATTTTTATAATGAAACATCGTACTCTCACCGTATCTTCGGGGATGATTTCTACCGCCGCATAGAGATATTTAGTGATAAAAATATTTCGATTGAAATTTGCGAAATAAGAAAATAAAATAGAGGTGGACAACTCTGACATATCGAAGAGGATTGCAGCAAAACTCCTCTGTTTGTACCTATCAATTGATTACGAATTTTGCAAATATACCTGCTGCATTTTGGGATCTCAAGGTCGGCCACCCCTATTTTATTTTTCTATGTCCTAATTTTCATTTGAAATGTATTTATCATCAAAGAATATGGGCCCTAAAAAACATCATCCCCATTATTGCGCGCCATCACTGCTCACCTTGATATTTATTTATTGCTAGTAAACACTTTCTTAAAATGTTTAAAATATTAAAAATATAATTTTCCTGGTTATTTTTATAGTAATACTTTTGATTATTTTTATAGTAATACCTTTTCAGAAGCATATCGTGGATGGAGGAGAAAATATACTACCTAACGGTAATGAATAGACTTGCAAAAGACAAAAAAAGCTAAAAAACATTATTTTTAACATATTACACTCATCTAATTAATGCGGCAGCAATTTAGAGTTTTGAATTAGATCTTCCGAGATTAGTTAGTGGTTTTGTTTGATGTGGACATTTGCAAGTTAATCGAATTCGAGAGCTTAATATGCTTACCTTGCACATATCGCATGTTCTTCCGGAATAATTAGATCTGCAGACACAGGCACCGGTACTGTTGCACGTTTGAAATTTAGATCCATCTTCATTACAGTTGCAAGCTAAAAGAAATGCGTGATTCAACACATTCATAAATAGCCTAGAAGAGTAGTGAACACCAAATAATTTGGATTTGAATTTTTAATATTATATTTTTTCATGTTGCAGTGGTAGATAATGATTTTTAAAACATAAGCCGTTAAATTGTTCAATCTCGATGTACATGTACCTCGATATACACATTATTGGAAGTAGGCATTTGTATTTGTAACTAACATCAACTACTTTTTTTAAAATATTTTATTAGGAATTAAATTTTGTTTTTCATGAAATTTTTTAATTGTTATTTTGTGTTTATTGCTTGCCAATATTATTGACAATACCAGTATTTTATATTTAAATAATCTATTACTGAAATTTTAAATCATTGTAACATAATAAAAATAAAGTATAACGGCATAATTATAATGTTTTGTTATCTATAAACTTTTGTTTGTCCACACAATGGCTACGACACACCTGAGACACTATATACCTACAATACAATGTAGTTAATTCCTTGCAGTATAGCCTACATGGGATGCAATATAAAATGGATTTAAGCGAAACGTTACAGTTTTAGCTTTACTTTATAATTACTAAATTGGTTGCAGTTGGCTTCACCGCCCGAAAGTAATTAGCATAAGTAAGGGGAGAGATTAATTCGTGGTTGTACAGGTATTTTACCACTATGTAATGAATCTAATATTGCTGTATAAAGTTGTTTACCGGTTTATAATTTTCTTAATTAATTGTTCATTAAATAAAAAAAATGTGCAAGGATTTTAATATCATTTCTTGTATGGCATTTTATCAATTTAAAACAAGGAATAATTTTTTAATTTCTATGTATTTTGAAACAGTGTTGTCCAAAATGAAATTCTTTTTCAATTGGTTAAGTTGTAAGGATTACTTATAGTTCAAGCTTTTTGAAATATTTTCGTTGATTTTCAATAATTCTTCATACAAATTACTATCAAAGTAGCCAATAATGTAAAGAACAATATAAAAATATTAATTCAGTTATTCTGTAATGTTTATTTCACAAAAATATATAATTTTTTTTCAGGCTTTTAATTTATGATAAGACGTGGATAAAAGTACTTTAGCGTTTTTTAATGAGGCTCCGTTTATATATTATTGCTGTATTGAGCATATGACCTAACTGCTCTCTTTTAGTTAATTAACTTTAAAGAGTTTAAATATTAAACCTTTTTAAACATATACTTATGCAGTATGTATTAACAATGTATTCAAAAACAACAATAATTCTTCTTTGTGTATAGATATTGAACAATTAGGCACTGAATTTAAACCCTGTATAAAATAAATAGCATTAAAGTTATGTTATAAGTTACAAATTTATTTTTGTATATTTTGATATACTTATTTTCAAATACATAAATATTATTCACTTCACTTTAAATCTGATATGTTCGATTCTTCCCTACATCTTTTTGATAGGGAAGTTTTATTTCAATAAAGTGATAAACTTTTAGGAGGAATAGTCAAAAAATAAGATTTATTGATTCACTGGAAATCTTCCTTATTTCAGTGTAGAACTGTTGCGTTCCAGTTGCACAGAAGACACCTCTACTTCGGATAAGGGTAGTACCCATCAGGGTGTACAAAATTTTGTCATGGGGAAGGGGATTGGAACTTTAGGGTAGTTGATGCACTAGTACAAATTAAAAACCCCTCAATATAAATTTAGCGACAAAAAATGACAAGAGTTAGAACTATTTAATAACTATGTGGATAGTTAAATAGTAAACTATTTAACGTACAGGGTATCCCAAATTACAAAAAAATTGACATTTTGCTGAAACTTTTCTTAAAATGAAATCTGAAAAAAAACTGGAAATGCATCTCTGTGTATTCTCTGTGAATTGTAACTCATTTATTTATAAAGATAATTCAATAATACTCTGATAACCAGGTTTACTAAAAAGTCCACACCAGATGTAGGCTCAGAAGGGATAACTGTAGTATGCCATTCGATGTGATTTAGTTTAATCTCTGGAGAAGAACACTACGGTCTTTCAGGCTGAGGTATTCGCTATCTCTAACTGTGCACAAGAAAATCTTAGAACTTGAGATCATAGCAATGAAATAATGAAAGGGTTATGTTGGCCAGACAAAGTTCAAGCACATGATTTATGGGAATAGAAGCAGCACTCAGGCAACCACAGTGCTATTTAACAAGATCCATTGATAATTGGATCAACGGAAGAAATGTCGAGCGGATCTGGTTCGCGGCAGATTCAGTTTCTTATAATGGACCTAAGACTGACATATCTCTCTTTCTTTACAATCGTAATCTCTTCTTCCACTGCTTTCTTTATGTTGTAAAATTTGCAATCTATATTTTCAAATCGGAAGTCTACATTTTCCAACCCGTTGCCTATTTCTATCTTTATGTCATTTATCCTACTGGCTCCCCCTAGTAGCTCTTAATGCATCCTGCCTTGTCATTAATTCATCCTGTCCTGTCTTCATATCAGTCTTCACTGCCGTCATCATTTTCACATGTTGTTTCAGTGACTACTATTTTTGTTACTTCACATCTTGTACTCACTGACAGTGTTTTCCAGACTAAATAATCTTCAGTTTTTTTGAGGTTAAGTTGTTTCTTATCGTGAATTTTCAAAGTTGTAAACGCTGTATAAAAATTATATTAAATAAAGGAAGTTCGGTACAATATTATATTATAATTTAAGACTAGAACCACCCTAGCTATTTTTTAAATATTTATGATTTTCCTGTAATTTCCCTTTAAATCATTCTAATTAGTACAATGCATGTCAATTACCTTTAATCCTCTTATCCTATTGTAAGGGAAACTTACAGGAATTACTTGTTGTGGGGAGTTTCTAACTATCATCTTACATCACTGCTAACGATTATGATTAGGCTTAGTGCACGTGCAGAATCTAATAGAGCCGTTGCAGGGGTCGGTGGCTGACTCGCGACTGTTCAGTTATTTACGGAACCTTATAGTAGTTAGTGTCGAGTTGATACCTTTCTTTTTTACGTCTGCTGTAAATTGTATTCGCCGTGTGTATTTAAATAACTATTTATAACATAATTCACATTAACACCTATTAGATGGGAGTAAAATGCCAAAAGAGAAAAGAAATAGACGGGAACTATATCAAATGTGGTTTGACAGTGATCCGGAATGTTACAGGAACATACGTATTAAAGGAAATGACCTGTTTTGTACTGTGTGTGAACGCATTATAAATTCTTGTTACAAAACTAAAGTGACAAGACATTTGAAGACCATGCCTCGTCTAGCGCTGAAGACTGTATCTTTTCATGAACTTACAGAGGACTTTCTTTTAAGCAATATTCCATTAAACAAACTAGAGAACCCCAAGTTCCATAATTACGTAAATTGGAATCACATGGACTATCTTTAAATGAACAATTTGATATAATAAATGATGTAAAAAAAATATATACGATGCCAATAATATACGCCCAGTAGTATGATAAAAGAAAAAATGCAGGATACACCACTTTAGAAAACATATGCACAGTTTTATCTGGTACATATCAGGAGTTACCAGCAAATATATTAATATATAAGTAGTTCTTGCCTCAACAATTTCACATACTGTCCGTTGTCAACTGTAGACGTTAAACGGTCATTTTCCGTACCCAAGTTAATATTAGAGAGAAGAAGAAGAAAGAAATGCACGTAGTAATATGTTTTAACTCCTTCCAACATACCACGGAAGCCCTGTCTCAACACTAAGGTTTATCGGGTAAGTGGTATCATTGGTAATAGTACTATATTGCAACATATTTTCTGTAAACATATTAATATTTTCATTCGTGATCTGACTACGTTCCTGTTAAACTCCGCGGCGCACTAAGCCTAATTATGATACTCACGTTCACATCCTAGCTGGGAAAACCCATAATAAAAATTCTGGCAGGCATCGCAATGAAATCCCTCAACTCCCGATCGGCATTCGCACATTCCCGAATGGGTGTCGCAAATATCCGACTTGGATCCAATTGGGTCGCAGCTACACGCCGTACACAGCGCCGTGACGTTCCCGTAGCCAACCTAACATTTAAATTCAGTTAACCGAAGGAATATTTGTAAATATAACATGGGATACCTCACATCGGGAACACGTCCGTCCAGTAAATCGTTCCTTGCACCGGCACTGACCGGTAACGTTGTCGCACTGTTTTGTAGTCGAACCGATGGGGTCGCATTCGCATGCCTTGCAGTTCGCTAAGATCGGATCGCCGTAGTGTTCGGGTTTGCATCTTTCACACTTCCAACCTAAAATATATATGAAGAGGTCATAAGTGAGTAGGAACAACGTAGGAACAAAAAAAAACAAGGCTTCCACACTTCAAATTTGTGGTAGTTGGTTATGATTTATACAGGTTGGTCCTCAATTGTCTCCAGATATTTTCATAGCGGATAGCATACCAGGTGTCTCTCTAAATTGTTAGTGAATCTAAACAAGTAATAAGTATAAGAAGCAATGTCAAAAATACGAATAATTGATAATAATGGACTCTGGATTTTCTAACAATTTATTTTCCTCCTAGTATATGACATTGCGCAGGACCGGCCCTTGTTTATTGATTTTATGTTTTTAAATCTCTTCGCAATTTTACGCCTGTGAAGTCGTTACCCCCACACGAATTAACTGATGTTGATGCATGTTATGGAACATCTCATCAGGTGTGTGTCCTTGAAATTTCTCTTTCTTTAGTTCAATACTGAATACCAGCAACAATATACATATTAAATAATACACACTGACAATATGAAAGTGTAAAACGTTTTTCTCATCAAGAATAAAGTAACAACAAATCAGACCACATATATTGCTGTACAAATTGGAAGTGTATAATTTTAAGGGCATGGTTTTCCTCTTAAATAGGTAAGGAGTGTACCATCACATGATTTTAAGCAACACATTCATGTGGGTCTCCCAAGTATACTTTTTGTCTTATCATTTCATTTGGTGGGAACATAATCATTTATTATCGTTGCATACAGATAAATCACGCCGAACGGTGTTTATAAACACAAACGTATAATTTTTGAACAGATCATCTACATATAATTTTCCTCAGCCTTGATACAAATTCAATTCAATACGATTTCGTAATTATTTTGCCATACTTTTGCATTCTGTTTTGTTCATATGATTTTACAAAGAATTCCCGTACATATTCTCTTCCAAAAAAATTGAGAAGCTTTCAGGATTTCTCTACAGTCACATCAAATTCATCTTCTTTAAATATATGCTTTTTAATCACCCTTTTATCTCTAATTATTCATATGTATTGCTTCGGAAGCCAGTAATGGAACATGGGGATCAAAGGGAATAATATTAACCACAAGAATTAATATATGAATGTCAGAGATGCTTAGGGAATAATTTTGCATACCTACCTTTTGTTGATTTTGCATACCGGTTGTTATTCGTCAAAATATATCAATTATGAAGTTACTTTTTGGACAAATGTCTACAGTGTTTAGATAACACTACATAAATTTATTGAAGTCTGGTAATTTTTCGTTAAAACATGTTGGGGTATGTCGATCTTATTAGTTGTGTATTTTTTTATAATGTATTTTTTTTATAATGATTTGACATAAACATATAAGACCAATCAAATACTCTGTAAATTAGTGGGAAGGTTCTTTAAGAGATATTTAAAAAAATGTACAGGTGCAAAAATTGTATAAAGACGAATATTTTCCTATACATGATACGCTTAGTCCCATATAATTAATCATACACAGAACAATGAATTTATTTATAAAATATGTCGTTCCCAGCGCACATTACGGAAAATAGATTTAAATAAAATTTCTTAAAGTGTATGTTCTGATTTTTTACGCATTTCCATATTATTGTGAAATGGAGTATGCAGCACATTTGTTTTATGGAATATTCAGGCGGTCTAATTCACTTACATGCACCAACGAAGGAATTTTACTGTATCTTGTGGCGACCTAGAAATCGAGTATAGAGAGCAATGAGACTTCTTCAGATATTTTGAATGAATTATGAAAATGCAGCAAATAAGCAGACCAAGAAAGTACTTTTCTCCCAAAAACAAGAAACTAGAAATTACTGATATACTAAGTTCTCAAAATATTATGAAGTCAACCGGTTGTAACACAGACATAATGTAACATCTTTCCCTTTATCTCTAATATAGTTAATCTGTGATTGAATGCACGGTAGGTACAAATTTTGATTACAAACTGTTCGGTAGAACCAGTTTCTATACAGATACATGGTTGCTTAATTTCAAGATTTTGGACCAGAAGATGGGTGTAAGACTTTTCTGTATTTCTTTTTGTGCAGAAGATATGTATGTCTGCTCTCCCCACTTGCTACTTGTAATTTACGTACAGTATGCAATATTTACTTTTGAACACACAATCGCCATTTCTATTTCAGCTTTTATTATTCAATAGAAAAAAAACTACTTTTAGATAATTGAATTTACTGCATTACTACTGATACAGTAGTATACAATATTTGCGCTACCGGTAGTTATTCTTTATAGTGGAGTAGGGAAAGTTTATTTATCTGGATTCCAGGCTTCCATAATTCTGTTCACAGTCACCGACAACCAGATACGTGTTGAGTTTGTCTTATCGTTTGGAGCGTGTTGTTTGTGTTATGTATAAGCATTATATGCAGCGTGGTAAAAAAGTTCTGCATAAAATTCATATTTTCGTTAAACAATTTTTTTTTCGAAAAACGGTCAGACCCGTCGATTTTTATTTGATCCAGGGCACCTTGTTATGTGGAAAATTTTTTTTTTTCGATAATCCACTTACTGCAGCGATGACATAATTTTNGTGTTGTTTGTGATATGTATAAGCATTATATATATTTTTTATATTTATATTTTTTATTGTTCCTTCTTTATATTTTTTTTCCTTGCTTGGTGACTGCGTTTTATTCCTTTGAGCAGGAGAAATAAATAAATTACCCATACAAGAATATTTTCCGCCAGTCAGTCACGTGAGGGAGTACCTAAATTTTGCAGCGCTGGTAAGCGCAAACAGTTCGTGACAAAAAATGTAAAGACGAATTGTAGAAATTTTGTCTATTTTTTTATATTACTATATTTTTTGTAAATTCCACTGGAGAAATTCGTTTTTGCCACCATTTTTTGCTAAATAGCGATATTTATGAAAAAAAAAAAAATGCGGTTAGAATGTTGAAATTTAAAAAGAGCACCTCAAAATCTAGTAATTTTTTACTTAATTCCTTTTTTCGTTGTAGGTATCATTTCTGTACAAATATACTTTATCTATTTATTTAGAGCGATGTTTAAAGCTATAGATCACATCTCATTTTGATCCAGTTGGACTTAATGGCGTGAAGGGTAACAGAGCATGATTCATACTCGCAAATTACCTACCTTCAGTGTTTCCCTTACAACTTAGGCACTGTCCCGTTAATCTGTCGCACGGGCCACCACGGCAGTCACACGGTCGACAGCTATTTCCTATTTCTAACGGATTTCCATAATATCCATCGTCACATCTGAAATCATGAATATTAACAACTTGCATTCTACTTGATAAAACCCCACAACTGGGATTTCCTATAACTATACGGGCCGTATAATTTTCTCCATGTTAATTTCGAACCTTAATCTGTAAAATCTGTATTCTAAATATTTGAAATAAATCGGCAAGTTGGTATTAACATATTCTCTAAATATGTATGTTTCATTCTGGGATATTAATAACCAGCTCAAGTACGTAATTGTTTATTTATAGAGGGACAGGATGTTTCACGATGAATTTGGAGGAAGATTCCTGAAGTTAAAATATTGAAGCAAACTAATCAAACTATACATTAAAAAAAATTTACATTAAAAAAAACATATAATCCATTAATACTTCTCCAATTTGTATTTTATTAGATAGGTACTAGCCAACTCAAATAAAAATACTTTTTTTTCCAAAAAATCTTATGTAATGAAGTCAAACAGTGTTTATCGATAACAGCAACTTAAGTATGCAGAAGAGATGAAGTTTGACAAAAAAGTAACTGAAATTGGTAATTTTCTCAAAAAGTAATTATTTAATCTTCAATTTTTGTCACATCCCCTTCAAAGTAGCCGAACGCTTCCTTGCACTTAATTTCGTTTTTAACACAAAATATCAAACAGATTCTCTAATCCGACATTTCGCTACAAAAAATCGCCAGAAACATTGAGATAAGTCTTACTTACGCACTCGCTAAACACAAAGTAAGCGTGGCAATTTATAGTTACGTCACTGAGAGTGCTATCAATGCACAAAAGAAAAATCAACTTGATAAACAAGATATAATACGCACAATTTGAAAATTTCCGTTACTTTTTGATCAAACCTCGTATCTAGCCCCACAGACAAGATACCTAACTAATGATATTGTGACAAACAAGTACTCTAAGGGGCACACGTCATAAGTAGCATTAAATTACATCAGCAATATCTAGAAAATAGGTTGTAATCGATTCTTATTCAAAAATAAAGACAAAAATTATTATATGTCTAAATTTAATTGATACAAAAACACATTGACATTGTTAAATATATGTAATTATTCAAAGAAATATCTTGTATTTTTGTTATTCTAATATCACCTTTGACAAAGACTAACACGTAAAAACAGCCTATAGTAGCTGTTTTTTGTTTCCACATTTTACTTAGGATTGATTCACCAGGGAGTTTCCTTGCTAATGGAATTAATAAATATTAATTCAACAGAAACATAAAATTTTGAGACAAAAAATTACATTTTGAAACGGTAGTGCCAGAGGGATTGAATATGATTACATTAACATGAACTGTCTTTTTCCCTGTATTTTTACTTTATTAGAAGGATATTGAGCTAATCCAAATAAATTCAATAATTTGTTCAAAAAATTTTCAATTTTTAACAATACTTCAAGATATATTACGCCAGTTAAGATGAAAGTTTCAACTAATATGTGGAAATTTCTAAAATAGTATTAATTTTGTGCAATTTGGATAAAAAATTCCACCATAATGTGTCTTAATTTCACTGTATTTATCGAAGAAAAAAGATTTTTGAACGAAGAAAATCGATTTTCACTTTTTTCACCTATTCACCCTTTATTTCCACCCCTAAAATAGGGGATGATGACATTCGCAATAATTTTGCCTAAATCTGTATCAAATAAGCTTTAATTTAAAAAATGTATAACGATTCGATAATTCTACTTCGAGATATTTGATTTTGACATAAAAAAATGCCGTTTGACCCATAGTGCGACGCCAATGGCTAGTGGACCAATTGTGACAGCTCTATTTATGAGTTGAGATGAGGAGTTTTTATTGTTAATACAAATGGAATTAAATGAACTAAACAAATAAAATATTCAGTAGCATTACAATTCTAACATTATTAATGGCATTGTCTCCCTGTATCTCAGCCAGTGGTTGACATAATTATATACCAATACAGTTAATTTTTACCGTTATTTTGTTAAGTTGTCCGCCTAAGATTCATTTACTTATGTTAAATATTTTTAAATACCTATACTTGCAAGTTATCTTTGGCCTAATCATCATAATTTGGGTTCAACATTATCAATATAGCATCTGAGTTTTTCAGTTAAATGCACTCTGTAAGAAGAAAACTTTTACTTCCAAATTTCAATTTCGAAAATAAAGCACTACATTTTCTTTTTTCGACCATCTAAAGAGTGACCGCAAAGTTAGCCTATGTTCTCACCCTTGCCAGAGACCTTAAAAAAATCCTAAAATTATTCTGCATATGTCAAATTATTAGTAATGAAAAATCAAGATTAGGTAGCATATTTTTTAGTTTTTTGAAAAATGTCGAAAATCACCCCTAATTAGGGGTTGATATGATGACGCAAAACTGAAATGTATGAATAATATCAATAATAATAAAAGCAATTCTTATTGTATTTTTTTTATAAAATAAAATCTTACAAATAATAATAATATCTCTACTCCTCATTCTAACTACGAGAATTAGCCCAGAAGTCGGAGATTTGTGCGGGAGGGGAGGCGGCATATTATCATTAAGCAGGCCGCATTTGCGCCCAGGAACGACTTATGTTGGTACGCCCTAACCACAATTCAGTGCAGGAATGAGGGAAACCTGGAAAACCTCATTAATTAGGGGGGTGGTCAAATGCCAACCTGTGTCAATCCCTCACATTGACCCAAGCCAACATTCTTCCACTCTATACCATACCTGCACAGAGGTTGCCAATCTCCGTACAAGCATAGCTAATCTACGGTCTACCGGCCGCGGAATTCGAAACCCGGGCAGATAGCACACATCGATTAAAGTACTGACGCCTTAAACCGTGCGGTTATCGACCGCAAACAAGATTTTTCAAATATTTTTTTATTTTTTATGTTTAGGGGATGATTTCACCCCCTATGAGGGTTGATTTTTATAAAAATTTTTTGAAATAATTAGGTCAAGTCAGCTTAATCTTTCTGATTAGAAAAGTAAGATCTATTATAAAATATTCGACAGTTTTTTTATATCGCTATGATATTTTCGTATTTTCATTCGGGGGTAGTTCACCCCTTCGTTACAGGGGTGGTTTTCTTATAGATACTAGTGAGAAGTACACGATTTGAATTTCTAATCATTTAGAATATCCTAGTACTTTTTCGTAGATTTTTCAAGTAATTTTTGATTTTTTCCGTATTTAGGGGATGATTTAAGCCCCTTAGCGAATTTAAGGGTGGACTTACAACTATATCACGCCCTCATTAATCATGAAAATAAATTATTTCCTATTATTTGTAAGATTTTATTTTATAGAAAAAATACAATAAGAATTGCTTTTATTCTTATTGATATTATTCATATATTTCAGTTTTGCGTCATCATATCAACCCCTAATTAGGGGTGATTTTCGACATTTTTCGAAAAACTAAAAAATATGTTCGTCTTGATTTTTCATTATCAATAATTTGACATGGCATGCAGAATATTTTTAGGATTTTTTTAAGGTCTCTGGCAAGGGTGAGAAAATAGGCTTAAAATATGCTGTTTTTGCGGTCACTCTTTAAATTTTGCGTTTGGTCAATCAATCTTGAAGAGCCTTGCAAAAAGCTGAATCATAGGATTAAAAGTGGGCTCTACGCGAACGTAATGCAAATTTCGCAGTTTCAGTACACGGTGCGCAGGAAACACCGTTATAGTATATAATTAAAACGGTCTCCTACTTACATATCACAGTGATCGCCCGTATATCCCTTGGGACACTGCGTGCACACGTAATTGCCCTCATCCTCCACCCTTTCAGCGAAGTAATCGAGCTGGCAGCTGGGGCTGAAGTTATTTTCCGGGTTCGGCAGTGGACAGGCACATCTCTTACAGTCGGCGGGGGTCCCTCGCAGCGGGTTTCCGTAGTAGCCTGGAGCGCAGCGCTCGCATTTCTCACCTGGATATTAGACCGCGAGTCGGTGTTTATTTTGGGGTTTACGGAGAATAAGGAAGCGGACAGGACCCTCGGCCCGTCTTAAATTGAAAGGCATGTTCCTGAATTCATTGTCTGGGCTGGTTTACACTTGTCAGTTTGCGAAATTTAAGATGGAAACTTTAATTTTCTAGAATATATCGAGTTATTTTCATTTAAATACGAAATTTTGGGCATGTTATTTTTAAATAAAATAAGGATTTGGTATTATTTAATCTATTAAATTAGTCGTATGGATGTTCTGAAGTTATTTATTTGTGGCATATTGAGTTCTATAAACAACTCTTGACGCAAGAAGTATGTAAATTATATTTCAGTTAAGTTTCAGTTATTTTTATTTCAGAATTCATTTCAAAATTCGTTAAAAGTTATTAGGAAAAGTTCAGATTATTTTTGGTTTTGATATCAACACAGAGAAAATAGCTTGATTGTCTGTGATATCAAGCACTTCAATGAATTTTTTATTCCATTATTACAGCTTCATATAATAATATATAATATATTTTCGTAAAATCGCAAAAACAGCCTTCATACGAGTTCTTACTTTTTATCAAATTTTATTCTTTGTTATTAACTGCAGGATGAGATATGAATGTTAGTAAACTTTATAGTTTTTGAAATAAAGATTGGTTCATGTGAGAATATATTTTTATGAAATTCTGTTGTTCATATAAGAACGAACCAGGTATTGCAAACAAATTTTAGGGAATTTTACAATATTCACTGCTCATTGTTCGTTCTGTATGCATCTTAAATTACGTCAAAAGTTCCATTTTTACGTTTCAACTAATTTATTTATTATTTTTAGTTACATAATGTAATAGTACTAAACTCGATAGTTGTTGGAATAGTTATTAATTTATATGTTCAGGAATTGATGTGATATATTGGGTGTCCCGTTCATGTTTCAAAAAAACTTGTGTATAAATTCCTCGTGGAAAAATAATAAGGGTAGTTCATGTAAAGTTTTTTTCTTAGACGCCCCGTTTTCGAGATACAGTGTGTTGAAGTTGTTACTTTCCAAATGGTTTTCCTTAATTATTATTTTTAAATCGGCTAAAGGTAAAAATGTCAAAATTTGTACACGAGTAAACATCAACTGTGCGTTAAGAATAATGTGCAAACGGTTTCTTTCTGAAAAGCAGTGTCGCCGATACAGGTAATTGAAGAGGTACGTACAATCGAACAAAAAATATGTTAAAAGTCTTTTATTACATTTCTAAACGGTTCTGTAAACTCTAAAGCATAATACAAAAAAAAGGTATACTTCGAAATTCGGTAGCATGTACCATTTTCGAGAAAAATGAAACTGCATAGAAGGAAATGGAGGACAATTTCAGTATCTACTGAAGTATAGTATTTCGAGTTTGCACATTTTTTTAATTGTGGAGCTATCTTGTTCTGTATGTCTCCGAGTCTCTTTCCTAATATTTTTCAGCTTATTCAATGGTAAGGCCCTCTTTCAATTTAATATTTTGTTAATGTACTTGTGCCGCTTTATGTGAGCAAAAAAATGAATTTGAATAAATCTCGTGTTAGTGTCATAGGGATTGAAAAATTGTTCATTTTAAATTTGTGGCGTGTTACACAATGTTGCAAAGAAGTGTTCGCAAAAATGTGTATTTTTAAAAATTTTTCTTATTCTAGTTGAAGTCTCCTCAAGTTCTTTATGCAACTCCAAATTTATTTTGACCTTAAAGGACGCATTGCCAGGTTATGATTTTTTGAAATATTTTTTGGTCATGACAACTATTCATTCTAACAAAAGCTAATAGGTTTTTCTAAAAATTTTAGAAATATTCTTAACTAGATCTATTGTATACGGAAATAGTGTTACAACAGCAGCATCTTACACAGGATGTTCAAAATTCTTTTTAGATTGTTAAACTGATTTTAACTACTATTTTCATTTTTTGGTATTGAAATACAGCAGAAAATATATTTCCAAACAAACAAAATTCGTAATAATATTTTAAACAGCTTGTAATATAATTTTTTTAATATTTGATGATGACGATAAATTTATTTAATATACAAGGTGGGTAATAAGTACGTCACGGAATGTAGGTACAGTTTTTTTTTTTGTATTTTGACATCCACTTACAGGTTTAATAATTAAAGATAGAAAGAAACTTTAAATACAAATGTACGACTTTTCCTTTATTTCATTTGACATCAAAATTTGCTGGCATAAAATATATAAGTTTAAAATAAAAAAAATCATTAAAAAAAATGAAAATTCATTCTTATGAAAATAACAAACAACGATTTTTATAACTAACCTTTACAACAACATAAGGAGAATACCTAAAAACGAAATAACATTAATGTACCTACAATTTTTACAAATCAGCATGCAAGTGATTGTGATGATACAGTTGAAAATATGTTTTAATTTACTATTGCTTCAAAAACAAATTCAAAATTATCAAGCATTTCGTCCTGTATTTTTCTTTCAATACTTGTAAATTTTCAGGGAAAAAAATATGTCTAAAGGACTGACAATGAGATCGGGGCTGTTTTCTGGCCACTTAAGGTTTCTAATAATATTTTTTAGTGTTCGTAAACGGGATTCTTCCTCCAAATTAAATTTGCCAATATTCCTGAAGAACTTTTGCACATTATTGTTATTTGAATAATACAGTTAATTATTTATTTTTCGGCATCAGAATAACCCATTGTAATTTTTAAATTTTTTAAATTAAAATGGGTTATTCTAATAATGATAAATCCCATGTATTTTTAAAAGAAGATTCGTTTCTGTCGTTTTTGTCTGATTGTGTGCGAGAGAAATAGAGTTATAGTGTGCGATAGAGCTAGAGTGACTCTGTCCTCATAGAGATAGAGTGACTCTGTCCTCATAGAGAGCTTATCTCTCTCTCTCTCTCTGCTGTCTTTAGGAGTCTCCCCAGCAATTTCAGGACACCTAGGGAGGGAACGTGGTGTAGAGCGCTTGGCCTTTTTAGCCTTCGTTATCGATCTATGATGTCACACAGTATAAGAAAAAAAAAAAAAAAACGATTTTTGCTCGTAACTCGGAAATGGCTGGAAATATAAACTAATTTCCCCTTGGTTCTGAGTAGAGCACTCGGTGGGTGACGCAGGGCGGGGTGTCACAATATATGAAAGAAAAAAAAAAGTATTTGCTTAGACTCTAAGTATCAAAAAATCTCCCATGGTGAACAAATAAATCTCCCATGGTGAACCAGTGAAAAACGTCAAAACCCGCATGTCAAAAAAAAATCGGGAGCAATGGTGTTTGACATCATAGGATAAAAAAGTGTTTATAACTCGGAAACGGTGCGTTGAATCGAAAAAATAATTGAAAAATGTCAACCCCTCCCTCCCAGGTTGTGTATGTTCCTTCTGCGTTGAATGCAAAAGGTCCGAAGTCCGTATGTCGAAAATAAATTTTGGAAACAAGAGGTATGTCGTGTTATTGTAAAAAGGCCGTATAACTCGGAAACGGTGCGTTAAATCGAAAAAATAATTGAAAAATTCTCCCCACACCCGTGATTCTGTGTGTCAATTCTGCGTTGAATGGAAAAGGTCCGAAGTCCGTATGTGGAAAATAAATTTCGGAAGGAAGAGGTGTGTGAGGTGATACAGTAAAAAAGGTCTTATAATTCGGAAACGGTGCGTTGAATTGAAAAATAATTAAAAAAATCTCCCCACTACTCTGGTTCTGATTGTCCGTTCTGCGTTGAGTGGAAACGGTCCGAAGTCAGTATGTCGAAAAACAAAAAAGTTAGTCAAAAATTGCAACAGCAGTAGCGAATGCAATATCTTATCTCTGTATTGATTGATGATTTGTTGTTTTTTTTTTAAATAAATTTCGTATTCAACTACTCCTTGAGGTTCCAGCAATTTTACATTGTGTTAATTTTTTGAACACCTTGTGTCACAAATATGAGCACTACCAATGAGATCCATGATATGCAACACTTGTGTCAATAATTATTTTACCTATCTAAAGAAATCAACAATAAGAGGCAGTACCCATCTAAAGATACACAACCTGTATAATGCAATTATTTTAAACATAGGTGTTAATATCGTACCATATTGAAAGTCGACGCACAAATATAAAAACATTAATTTCGAGTTTTTGAATTTTCCCATTCCAAGGTGATATAAAATAAATAATTAATTAATTAGGTAAATTCATAGTTTTAATTCTAACTTGATTTATTTTATTTAACATTTAAGGCAAATGTGATTTCCAAACGCAAGATAAGTTCCTTATCTCTTTAATTACATAATTGAAAGCATTAAATTTATTTAGCAGTTATTATTTGGCAACAAAGCCACTGCTGGAACTGCCGCCTATTACCAAGTAGAAGAGTTACCACGGTAAATTTTATAGCTGGAAGGCGGCTAAGGAGATCCTGCTTCCATTTCGGGTTGCCAATTTCCAGCATTTAAGTAGTAGTCTGTAGCGATACGCTATATTGTCTGTGGTAAGTACTGAAATTTAATTGAACAGTTGTTAACGACAAAAAATATTAAGGTTATAAAAAAGATCTAGGGGAAGCTTTAATTAAAACAAGAAAATTAATGGTCCTTCGTTTAAATTAAATGTACATTTATGCGCCATACTTTTTTACATACTATATATAGAATAATTTTAAAATGCACCATTTTCAGTACAATTAACATTCTCACAACGAGATTTTTACTCTATATAAAGGAAATACTGTGACAGAAATAGGAGCCACTAAATGGCCACCCTGTATTTGAAATAATAATTAAAAATGTAGCAAAATATTTTGTATAATACACAAATTGGTATCATGATTTCTACACTTTTTTCTCTAAAATGCCTCCTTGTCGGTTAAGTACCTATAATCGTTTTTAACCAATTTTGAGTATTATTCTATAACTCTTCAAGGGTGCATTTTAGAGAAAAAAGTGTAAGAATAAAAGTATTTTAGTTTGATCTATTTAATACGCATGTGCAATAAAAACTTTTTTCTTTCATTGTCTTTCTCTAAAATGCGTCTTTGAGGTATTTTAATGCTCAAAATTGGTTAAAAATGGTTATAATTCCATGAGGAGACATTTTAGAGAAAAAAAATGTGGGTATAATAAGTTTTATTTTGACCCTATTAACACGCCTGTATACTTTAGTTTCAAAATCTTATCTATTTTAATAAAAAATCAAGATTTCCACTGATTTTGAGCTATTTTTTGAGGTTAGGGCAAAACCCTGACATGATGGAGCATTTCTGATGGCTGCATCATCTTCAGCGTGTCAAAATACAGGGTATCATAATTCTGTAAAAAAATGGGATGAAAAACAAAATTTTTGTATGCCTATGTTATCAATTCTATTTAATTTTCCAAATACACCTTGAATATACGGTATTTTTTCTGTATGTATAATTTGTTTTTGATGTTCTCAAAAATTTTATCAACAAATCTTTCTAAATCTATTTAATCATATGCCCGTTCTGACGCAAGGGGTTTAATTTTTTTTCTTTTCAGTCCGGCATATCCATTCAGATAAAAGGAGTAACTGACAATGCCACAAATAAATAATTACAGACAATCTAAATACACTTATATTCAATAAAATTTCCTTGTGTTTCTACGTAAATCCGAAGCAAAGATTACAGCATTTTTTTACATTCGTCTCGCAGGTACGATTGAAGTACCTTTATCAGACGTCTGAATACACGGTCTAAGAGCTTGCTTAACAATTTAAGACGGTCGACTGGCTGTTTCACTTTCCCCTAGGGTTAAAAAGAAAAACTTATCTACTAACCAATCGTGTTGTGCTGACAGAAACATTCACCGGTGTTGGGATTACAAGTTTCAGAGTGGCCGTTGCAGTCGCATTTTCCGCAAAATCCTTGTTCCTGGCTGTTCGAGGTATTAGCGTAGATCCTGACGTGGCCGAAGGAGCAAGTCTCGCACGATAATCCAGTGTAACCTTAAGCAGGAAGCGGGTTGTTAATTAATATGTTATGGGGTTTCAGGTCGGGGAGGTGGATGTTTCTGGCCTATATCGATATCCGATTACGTTTAGCTTCTTGGGAAGCGCTCCATATAATATTTATGCGGTAATTATAGCGCGATTGCTTGAACACATTCGTATGATATAATATTCAACGAAACTGGTTTGAATTATATAAGATAATTTAAAAGAACAGTAGTAAATAATATTTATTAGTTAATCTACAAGGAATGGTGGAAAATGAGACAGGCACAGAATTGGTTGAATTATAAAAAGGTGCACACATATGATGCTTTTGATTTTCGTGTAACTTTCATAGATTTCTAAAAAAATTTAATTTTATGAAAACCTTTTTTCCTCTTTTGAACAACTTAACTGTATACAGAACAAGTTTTTCATTTTCAGGTATTGGCGAATGTGATAAAGAAATAACAATTTCCTGAGTAGACCAACGTTCCGATTTATTTTAGATTTTCCTGAAGACTATAATATAATACATATCATGTTCAACTCATTTAAAAAATATGTATATTTTGGAAAATATTAACAAGTTTCAAAAAGGCGCACATTAAAGTATATAAGAAATGTATTTCAACAAAATACAATAGAACAAATAGCAGACAACATTGTCAAATAAATTGAAAGAGGCATAGGTACATATAAGTACTTCGCTAAATTGAAGAAATTGTTCATTAAGTGAATAAATAATAATCTAGATGGTAGAGGCGTAAAGAGAAGAAAACATTATTAATTTTCGGAAGATAAAAAAATATACACAAAATGTACTTGTTAATAATGTTATTGTTTTATTACAATTTAAGAAATGTATTTATTATATAGGGTGTATAAAATGCAATGAATTTAGAATGTGATAAAAATAAGATAATTTGTTCCTATCAGTTTTTGTTTTTGAGTTGCACGACGTTAAATAATGAATTTTTAGAATTCAATTTTAACCATATCTTTCAAATAAACAATGTATTTCATTGGACTTTGGTATACGTAATTCGTTGTTTGTTAATATACAGGAAATTAATGGACGATACTTTAAGGGTAGCTTCTTTCGATGAAAATAAACCGATTTGGATCGTTTTACCTTGGTACTTGCTTGAGTTAAAGGTTACCCAAAAATTAGAAGATTTCAATATTTACAGTTGCAAAGTTATTCAAAAATAATAAAAGGGGATCTATGTAAGTTATTAGAACATTAAAGGCATCATTCATAGCGCAACTTTTTTGTAATTTAACTCTCTCTGTCTCTCTCTCCCTCTGTAGTGGGTAACTAACTACACAGGATATGACAGTACCTTTTCAATAAATTTTCAAGACTAATTCCTCTTGTCAAAACAAACATAAAACAACAAATATGTCTTTCTAAAACACTTCGTAAGGTCTTTTTTATCTTTCAAAAGTTGGAAGGGAAATACAGTTTTTGATCGATGTTTGAGAATTGTTGAACACGGTAGTTACCTACAAAAATTTGATACAAAACTGTTAAAAATATGTTATTGATGTATCAAAGAATCTTGTTTTATTAGCTGGATAGAAAATGTTCATCTAAAATATCCAAAAATTATGACAATGTTAAGACGAACATTGCAGGGCTGATACAGACAACGAGAAATCCCTAAATCTTGTTGTGACTAACATTAATGGTTCGTTTACAATGAACAATGACAAACCGTTACGTTACGATTGGTTGAATAAAATGTAGATGAACCGAAATGTTGTGTTTTAATGTAATCTTGGTTAACTTAACTGACAAGCCCATAACATTATCACGGTTTTTAAACTGTTATACAAAAAATGAAGAAAGAAAATTATAAAAGTTTTCAATGGAAATGATATGTCCAAAACTATAAAAAAAATTGTCCTCAGTATCAAATAACTTCTTTTATAACAGTTAAATCTTTTCCAATTTTGAAATCTATTTGATTTTTGAAATGTTATTAAATAATTATGTTTCATTTGCTTTGACGAAGAAAATTATTCTAAAAGATTGTTACAATGTTTCTGCTAGGCCATGTATGTCTAATAAAATAAGTACGGGGTAAATCATTTGTTCTCATCCTCTTTTTTTTTTGGATTTTGTATTCAATTATTAGTGCACTAAATATTTAAATTTTTAAATAATAAGGCCTACAGGAGCTAGAACTCAGCACTTCTTTATTTGCAGCCTTTCATTGTTGGTTAGTTTCATTAAGTTAGATATATTGTTGGTTGGTTGGTTGGTCAAATTTAAAATCATGCCAAAACATCTCTGATTGTATATTGAATAATAAACTGAGCGTTGCAATATTCTACCTACAAAATTGCAAGGGTTTTCCTGACCAACAACAACAAAAACAAAAAATATAGGTATTTTGGATTTCCGTGTTAGTAATGTATTCATTGGTAGCTCGGAAATTATAAGGTATACATAAAATCGTTAAATAGGGTGAGTTTTAGAAGATCATGGCCCTCAAGCTCTGTTCATTTCCTGATCGAGATATTTTGAAGAAAAATAAATGTTGCGAATTTATAAAAATCTATTGCAACTTTTCTATTTTTATGAATTTTTAAAATATGTAAAATCAAAATTTCACTATGGACTCGGATTTTCATTTCAACGTTTCGTCTCCGGAAAACCATTATAAATTTTGATGTTGAACGAAAAACAAAGCCATCCTTCCTGAGGTTGATGAATTTCGATCAAAATAACGTTGAATGCCGGTATCGAGATCTTCATTATTATTGATAGGTACAATTTTTAAACTGCAATCCCTTCAATCTTATTTAAAGGCATGTCTTAAGCTGTAGCTTCATTAGTGCGATGAATGCTTGCATCCGACGCGAAGTTTGGCCATTATTTTTATACGTTTTCTGATAGGTGGACCGAACTATTCTGCGGACTACAATTCCGTCAAGTACTGAATTATTCTCTCAATATCTAATAAACGGATATCATTCATTCATCTAAACATGGTGGTTCTGCCGATGAATGATCTTTAGAGTGTAATTCAACGCCAGACAGAACTGTTATTCGAAGAGCAGTTTTTTACCGGTATATCAATAGTCGAAGAATTTACTTCGCTTTGTGCAACATCAGTTATACTTTCGCGGTATCTAGAGTTTTACTTGTGAAATTAATTATCAAATAATTAACTCAAAGTATGTTGTTTGCAAGAACAAGCTTTATTCACTTCGTGACAATATTGCCATTGAAATGTTAAGATTTGCAAATAGTTTATATATTCTAAAGCTGACTCTAGTATTATTTGTATCTCTATGCGATACGGAAGATTCATAACATTTATTATTATGATCTAAGCGTTGCATTATCAACAAAAAATATATTATACGGGGTACATCACTCTAGCGATTAGTAAATCGCTATTTGTCAGTAGGTACCAATTAGGTATTGAGTAGCAGTCACAATTAAGATATCATGTGCTTTGTATATTGTATCTTAAAGATATTTGCAGTAAAGTTATGTGGTCAAAAAGTTAAATGATAAAATAAAAGAGTTACTGTCATAACAAAAAAAAATTGTGTTGTTGCAAAAAAAGTATTACTCGGAAGATTATTTCGAGTACTATTCGTAGGTTGTCAAAAAGTGTTAAATGTATTGAATTTGAATGGATTGTCTTAAAGAAAACATGTGAAATACGTGAAAATAAATAAAAGTAATGTGTCTCAAAAGTATAGTGTTTTGCAGATTACTTATTTCATATTTTAGGTTAGAATACCTGAATAACTTTATCAGTGGAATATTGTAATAGCCTGTATACAGGGCTGGAAAATCCACATGGTCCATCTGCCTTTACATGAGAGCGACAAAGTAAAGTAAAGAAATCCGTGCGATAGACAAGGATGGTTACATTGAAGACGTTTCATAATCTGAATAGTCACGGCCCGTTTCGGGTTAGAAGTGGGAGTGTATTCAGATTGTGAAACGTCTTCAATGTAACCATCCTTGTCTATCGCACGGATTTCTATGATTTTATCGCTCTCACGTAATGGCCGATGTACCATGGGGACTTTCCGAACCTGTATAATCTAGTAAAACTTACCTGAAGGACAAGAACATTTTTCCACGCTGCTGTAGTATTCGCTATCGTTCCCTAAATTTAAAACAGCGTCTTCCAACAGCGCCTCTATTTGGTCCATATGAAAGGTGCATCGAAGTAAAATATATTTGAGGTTCATCAGAACCCTTAAAAACTCTCCTCGTGTTACTGATCTTCCCTGATATTTAGCATTGTCTAACGTTGGAATATCTGTCACATCGTTGGACAGAACATACCAGCCGGATTCGTTAAGCTTTATTTCAAAAGCCATCGAGTCCGAAGTGTACGCTTCGCTTCCGTGGGCTATCTTCAATCCATCGCCGCCCACGAGAATTATATTCGGACCTAGGGTCGGCTCGCCGCTGGTGTCCCCCCTCATCACCACCCACTGGACCTTAAATAGGAAGTTGGAGTTGTAAGCCTCGAGTTTGTTCCCCAAATATTCTTCAGGTGCAAACCAGTAAAGGGATGTAATCCCGGAAAACTCGTAGTTTCCCAACGAGAATACGCTTTGACCGTTCCAGTTGGGCTTCACAACTTTGGTTACTTTTAAGTCGGTAATGAGCCAGTCCTTTAGAGATCGGATCTGAAACGAATTTTACCGTTAATTAAAATAGAGGAAAAAATTGACGCCGATGATTAAACTGGAATCCCCTTCAAAAGGACTTCCATGGTAACTTTTTATGAACAGGAATTGTTTAAAAGTTTATTTTTACGGTGGCATGCACTTGCTTTTAAGATATTTAAGAAATGTTTGAATATCCAAATAGAAAAAGAGCAAAAATAAAAATGTTTACTATTTTTTTTTGAAACCTGAAATGGATACAAAATTTCAATTGTCAAAAAGAATCATTCTTCATAAAAATTTTTGCTTGTCCAGAAGCCCTTGGAAAGATCAATTGTTCAATTTAATGTACAGGGTGTTCAAAAATTTGGAAAAGGTAAAAACAGTGAAGAGTAAAGTACCTTAAATCTTAACGCTACGTGAAAAAGTAATGAGGAAATGTTGCTTGGAATTAAATTTTATGTTTAAATATGAAAGCATGGCCTTCTAGTTAATACTCGACATTCTGGGATATTCTAGGACTCTACTTATTTTTTAATAACTTCGGAGAAGCCGTTCTATTTAAAAAATATTGCTTTATTGAAAAACAGATACACATGTTTGCATATTAATAATTTATTTTTTATACAGAAGGATGAATAACCTCAAAAATATTAACTCAACATTTATTTTGAGAACACAGCAGAATCAGTAAGTATGTACGCGCCATTACAAAACTATTCTACATGAAGTCCGCCAAGTTCAACACACCTCCAATCTTTTTCTAAATGCAGAGTTGGTCGAATGTATTTACTTGGCAATAGGTTGAATTATCCTGCTTTTCAAGAAATCAACATTGTGTTGCACTGGTTCTCTGTACACTCTTTCTTTCAAGAAGCCCCAAAGGAAATAATCAAAATACCAATTATTTGTAGAAGGCAATTATTATCAATAATTGCTTAACATTAGTTGTGACATTAGGTGTTGATATTTAATTTTATTCAAATAATGCTTACTTTACAGCATCGCATTTATCTTGTTAAATGTTATGGTATCGGTAACATTTCTTATAGCCAAGCAATTGAATTGTTTCATGAAAAATATCCAGATGTTAAAGTTACCCGCCAAAATCTGAGAAAACTAATTCGAAAATTTTAACTGGTGATGTAAAAAACGTAAAAATGTCAAAAAAAGAGACACGATGACGATGATGCAGCCACAATACTAGTTTTGAATTCGGTAGAAGAAAACCCGACACTGTCACTAAGGAAAATATCTAAACAAATCGATGTTAGCAAGACACATATTCAGAGGATTTTGGTAGAAAATAAGTTTAAAGCTTTCAAACCAAAAGTAATTCACACTCTAGAAGTTCATGATGATGCACATCGTTTGGAGTTCTATTTCGAGATAGGAGAAAGGATTGTGGTAGATAGACATTTCCACAAAAATATATTTTTTTCCGATGAAACCACTTTTCCTATCAATGGAGTGGTATCGTCGCAAAATTGTCGTTTTTGGTCGCAAGAAAATCCCCCCTTTACAATTACTTTAAGAAGTCAAAGGTTAAAAAAAGTAAATGTTTGGTGCGCGATTACTTTCAACCGAATAATTGGGCCATACTTTTTTGAAGCAAAAAATCAATATACGTACCTGGAAATGCTAGACACATTTTTCTGGACCGAATTAGAAGAAGAACATTTGGAATACAGACAAAAAGCATATTTCCAACAAGACGGATGTCCCGCTCATTCAACAATTCTTGTCCGCAATTGGCTTAAAAGAAAATTTCGAGAGAAGTGGATAGGAAGATATGGTCCTATTTGTTGGCTAGCAAGGTCCCCTGACTTGTCGCGGCTTGATTATTTCCTTTGGGGCTTCTTAAAAGAAAGAGTGTACAAAGAACCAGTGCAATACAATGTTGATTTCTTGAAAAGCAGGATAATTGAAGCTCTTGCCCAAGTAACTGAAGAAATGATACGTTCGACCTACGCTGCATTTAGAAAAACATTGGGGAGGTGTGTTGAACTTGGCGGACTTCATGAGAATAGTTTTGTAATGGCGCGTACATACTAATTCTGCTGTGTTCTCAAAAATGTTGGATTCATGCTTTTGAGGTTTTTGATCCCCCTGTATAAAAAATAAATTTTTAATATGCAAACATGTGTATCTGTTTTTCAATAAAGCAATATTTTTAAATAGAATGGCTCTCGGAAAGTATTAAAAAATAAGTAGAGTCCTAGAATATCCCAGAATGTCGAGTATTAACCATGCGTTCATATTTAAACATAAAATTTAATTCCAAGCAACTTTTTCCCATTACTTTTTCACGTAGCGTTAAGATTTAAGGTACTTTACTCTTTACTGTTTTTACCTTTTCCAAATTTTTGAACACCCTGTACATTAAACTGAACAAATGACTATCTTGTCAATGGCTTCTGGACAAACAAAAATTTTTATGAAGAATGAGTTTTTTTGACAATTGAAATTTTGTATCCATTTCAGGTATAGGCAACCCGAACTGGGGACACCCTGTATATTGTGTCTTTTAAGATAACCGAAATTGCATTAGAAAGATGGGCACTCATATACGGTGTCGTTACGAAAACGATTATTCGACTGCAACTTCTCATTGTTGCCTCTAAAGATGCTGGAAAAGAACACAAATGTAAAAATTATGCTAATATTGTTTGTGTTGTTTCTTCTTTTTTCTTATTATTTTTACTATAAGTAGATATATTTCTTGAAACTACGTTTGTTACAATATGATTTTTGAAAGTTCGAAGTTTCGAAAGTTTATGTTCATACAATAAATAAAACTTTCTTTTTAACAAATTATTATTTGCATTCTAAATACAATTAAAATGTGCCTATTATAAAAATTATAGATTTGACTAAGTTTTTGTTGCCTTTCGAAACAACAACTATTTTTCACAATTAATTCAGTTTTAAGAAAGTGACAATTGAGGCATCGAATTCCAGAGATGCAGATTTCAACTATTACAATTAGCAGATGAAATATATATGATAATATTTGAGGAATTCTTGTCATTTATGCAACAGTAATTATTATAAATGTTTCGGATGGTTTTCGAATGTCTCTCTTGATTTATAATTTTTCAGAAAAAGACGTACAAAGACACATTTAGTAATTTATTTCCAGGTTGCTGTTTTCTTTCGTCTGTATTTAAGAAATAGGCCTATGTTTCTGGACTATGGAGACTATGTACTAACTACGGAGACTAAGAATTATGGACTATGTAGACTATGGAGAAACAGGCCTATGGTTTTTGAACTATGATTTATGATAGAAATGATACACAGGTACCCCAAAAAGATGTACCCTAATGTGTCGTTGAGAAAGATCATAACTATATAAAATAGTCGAAAATTCATTTTCAGCAATCTAAAAGAAATGACCAAAAATTAATTTTAAAATATAAAATATCATCTTCGAGGCCTTGCATCATCAGGAAAAAATCGTATTATTTATGTTATGGACCAAGTGATAAATCGGGCATTATACATAATGCCCGGTCATTATGTAAAATGCCCAATATGAGTGTGCAATTTGATAATAATTATTCAAATAATCAAATTGACCGGGCATTATACATATTGTCCATCACCTTTTGGGCAGAGTAATACAAACATATTTAATTACTATTTTTTTAACTTAATAAACTAAATGTTAAACAATTTAAATAATTAGACTCATTATTTGGATTAATTAGCAAGGACTTCTACATTAAGAATCCACTACTTTCTGCATTTAAAACTTAAGGAAAGTCATATTAAAAATATAGGTAACACAAAACATAAAATTTAAAACAAACATTTCACAACATATCTTTGTTTTATAGAACTTTTGACATATTATTATAAAACATAAAATAAACTAACGTTTAAGCAATCTTAAACTTCGTCCTTCCCTCCTCGCACCGTGTCAAATTTAGCTTTGTTATCAAATTGCCCAATTGTCACGTAGCAATATAATAATGACCGTGCAATGTGATAAATAATGAAGTTTAGATAGTAATTAATCACTTAGCCCGATAGAGCTAGACATTATTCATAATGCTCGCACATTATTAATAATGCCCGCATTAATCACCTGGTCCATAACATTTATATTTATCACCTCTGAATTTATAAATCTTAGAATTCATTTTCTACTACCACATGCATAGTGACAGTAAAAAATTGTTTGTTGCATGAATGAGACTCATGTCACCATATGCAGGGTGTCCCGGTACTTGATACATTCGAGTTCAGATAGATGTGGTCAAAATAATATCAGTTCTTCATATAATTTTTTTCCATACGGGCCTTCGTTAACAAGTTACGGGCCCTCAATATTGAAAATTAAAATCTTATTTTTATGTACAGTCTCTAAACTATTAACTTCAGCATGATGCAAATTTGGTGATCCATAACACATTCGTACAGCTTGTTTTTGATGTAGTAAGTGAAACTTCATTATGCCCAGAACGCCAGCGATGGACTATACCCAATGGTTACCAACCCAGAATTTTTGCGTAGATGACGATCGCAATCTGCCAGTATCAAAAATTAGATCCCTGAAGAATAACGATAACACCCTCTTGGTTCAACTCGATAAAATTAACAGTTTAGGAAATATTTTTGATTTTATGTCACAGTGCACATCGAGCGGCGCCTCCACCATTAATTTTTAATTGGACGTAATTACTATGTTAGAATCGTACATATTTTTTAAATAAGAGCCTAGGTAGTCTTACTCTGTACTAATGTAATTTTCACGAACAAAATTTGACAAATACACTACACTTAACACAAAATAGAAAAACAAAACAAGAATAAAAGAAAGTAAGTTAAAAAAATAATTTTAAAGAAGGAAGACTATCAAAATACATTTTCAATATGGACACTTTTCACCTCCACACACTTTCTAAGTCTACGAATGTTATTTGTTTGTACACGAAAAAGCATTTCTGCAGTAAGTATAATATTATTACAATGGAAATAGCAATAGTAATAGGAATAGCAATAGCAATAGCTTTGTAGCAATTCATCCCTGGTCTGTACTGGAGTTGCGTACATTAAACTTTTCATGTACCCCGACGTAAGAAGTCCATCGGGTTAAAGTCTGGACAACGTGGTGGCAATGAAATTGCGCCTCCTCTCCCATTCCATTTATTATTAAACACAATGGATAAATAATTTCGTACAGCAAGATTGAAATGGAGAGGAGCCCCAGTGTGCATGAACCAAACGTTTCTTCGGGTGACTAATTGAACATCATCTAATAGTGGTAGCAAATTATTTTGCAAAAACTCCAAATATCGATGTCCATTCAGACGTTCCTCAAAAACGTATGAACCTATTAAATTATTACCAGAGAAATGCTTTTTCATGTACAAACAAATAACATTCGTAGTATTAGGAAGTGTGTGGAAGTGGAAGGTGCCCATATTGAAAATGAATGTTGCCAGTTTTCTTTCTTTAAAATTATTTTTAACTTATTTTTAAGTGTAAAGTATGTTTGTCAAATTTTGTTAGTTAAAATTACATTAGCACACAGTAAGATTTTCTAGGCTCTTGTTTTAAAAATATATACGCTTCCAACATAGTAATTATGTCGAATTAAAAATTAAAAACAAAAAATGGTGGAGGCGCCGCTCGATGTGCACTGTGACATAAAATCAAAAATATTTCCTAAACTGTTAATTTTATCGAGTTGAACCAAGAGGGTGTTATCGTTATTCTTCAGGGATTTTATTTTTGATACTGGCAGATTGCGACTAATTAAGTGCAAATAAAAATTAAAAACAAAAAATGATGGAGGCGCCGCTCGAGTGCTCTGTGACATAAAATCAAAAACATTTCTTAAACTGTTAATTTTAACGAGTTGAACCAAGAGGGTATTATCGTTGGCAAATTCTTCAGGAAACTTATTTTTGCTACTGTTTTATTGTCATCACTGATTTTAGTTGATCTGTAAGTAACTTCAGTTTGTTTATGTTCTTGATATTGCAGTTGTTTATATATGTAAAAAAAGTTATGTTGTACAAATGTTTTTTAAAATAAAAATCATGAATATAACAAAGGAGCTTCTTTAAAAAATGATTACATTAACAGATACAGACAGACTGCGATCGTCATCTATGCCAAAATTCTGGGTTGTTAACCATTGGGCATAGTCCGTCCCTGGCGTTTTGGGCATAATGAAGTTTCACTTACTACATCAAAAACAAGCTGTACGCATGTGTTATCGATCACCAAATTTGCATCATGCTGAAATTAATAGTTTAGAGATTAAATAAAAATAAGATTTTAATTTTCAACTTTGAGGGCCCGTAACTTGTTAACGAAGGCCCGTATGGAAGAAATTTATATGAAGAACGGATATTATTTTGACCTCATCTATCTGTACTCGAATTTTTTGTATCAAATAGCGGGACACCCTGTATTTTGATCCTCAGAACCCGTTTCTGCCATGGGAAATGTTTGGTTATCCTCCAGTTTTTTTGTTGTAAAAAATGAATTTCGAAACGTAAAGAGCAGTCAAAGGTCTGTATTCAGTAGGTTTCTCCTTGGGCACAGCTATGGAAACGAGCCGGCGCATCATATTTTCTTCAAAGACTCAATCGATCCTTCAGCTTTGGATGAACATAAGAAAACCGTCTTTAAAACCTAAAAATCAACTAAAATTCTACATTTGATGAATCTGAATCACAAATTCAAACAAGGAATTTACAGTCCGGAGACGGTAAGATCCTCGTTCCTTACCCAGTACAGACAAGTAAATCACGCAAGATTATTCAATAGATCATAAATCTAAATCCTTAATCCACAGATACCAACACTGCAGGACATAAGAAAATAATATCAGCCCTGAAACCTTGCAGTTTTTGATAGATACCAGAAACCCATATATCCTGAGGCCCCAAAATCTGTTACAACTTAGTGGATTTTTAATTGCGCGCGGCCCTACAATGACACTTTCTACAATCATGATATACTAAATCTGAGACGAGTCGATGTGCCGAAAGAAATCGTCTCAGTTATAAAACTATTTCTAAAGATTGCAGTAAATCGATGGTTTTTAATTATGTATCGCTCAAAAAAAGAACTGGATGGTGATGGACCATTTCCCATGGTACATTCGATATCTGGGTGGCCAAATACATAGAGTGGCATGAGCTTCATCCGTAGAACAGATCACTCTTTTTGTATATAGGTGTGTTAATTTATTATTATTCATATAAATGCACAACAATGTTGTAACGTTATTGATACCCCTGTATTGTGACTTTGTCTGTCTTTTATTATAAGATTTAGTTGTGTACGTGTCCTTTAATAATAGAAACGTCGCTTCGCATTTGCTTTGCGTATAAATAGGGAAATAAGCTTATTATGAATCGTCCACACCTGGTGCATTAATTTCATAATTTTCTGTCAGGAAATTTCATGTTATTTTTGTTCCCTGATATAAACGAGACTATAAACGATATTCCTCGGAAAAGCTAGTTTCGCTCTAGTTTTGCGAATGCGCTTCTGCATGTGACGCTGTTGTTTGCTTTTATAATATACATTAGTAACCAGCATATATGATTTAACAATTACGCTGTTAAATTACTCAAAATGATTCTGTAAACATTAATCTCTTAATGCGATTATTTGTAAATCACTTGTTGTATTTGTGTAGTGAAATGTTTGTATGTTTTCTTTTTTGTTATAATTTCTGATACAGGAATATATTCATTGTTTTTTAAATTGATTGTAAAATATATATATTTTTCTTAATTTGAAGAAACAGAAATGGTTATATGAGCAAAAATGTGCAGAATTTCATGCCGATCGTAGATTCGTTTTCGAATTTAGAAAATTCTGAATGGTTCAGAAGATATTCGAAGGAGACCGATTTTATCCTATTTCTTTTTATAGTCGTATTTCACTTGTTTTTCAAAATTTTAAGGCCAAAATGTCTAGTCTGATATAAAATAATGTGAGGAATCGATTTTTGCTGTCAGTATTAACATATCTCTAAAAATGTGTGGTGAGCGGTAAACTTCTGTTTTTGTTATGGACGCCATAATAAATTTTTGCCTCATTAGAAGAAAAGGGAAGTTATCTTTATAACGATATATAATTTATAGAGTTTTCATAAATATTTCTTATTTGTAATACTTTTTAACATAGCAACCTTTATTTACATAACAATAACAAAAGCAATGAACAAAACAACTTAGATAAATAGGTAGATTTTATCATAAATCTGGACTCGTTCATAAATGCTTTGAGTAGCACAAATTTTTTGTGCTAAAATTCTGAAAAACAAATAAAGCACGACTAAAAAAGTGTATAAAATCGGGTTACTTCGAATATCTTCGCAACTATTTTGAAAAACGATCACAGAAAAAATATGGGATCGACAGATAATATATGACAGATAAAAATGTCTTATTGGATTCAATTTTTCTCTTTAGATTTTCAAATATCTTTGTAATGCATAGGATAGTTTTATGAGAACATTTAGCAAACTTTTTAAAACACTAATTTTGTGCCAATTTTTAATAATTTTATTATGCAACAAAAATATAGGGTTCTAGAAGATACTTTAGATGTATTTTTAAAATGTTAAGTATTAACCTAATATTTGTTAAAAGGAAAATAGTACTTGATAACATAATAAAAATTATTTACTTTATTAATGCGATTTTAAAAGTATGTATAATAAACGCAACATAGCATTACATAGTTCTAACAACAAATTAATTTCTTTAATTAGTTTTGAAGAATATTTTAAATATTTCTAATACGATTAAATATGATTTAAGTAAATAAGGTACCTTGTTAAGCCACTTTGTAACTTTCATAAACATTTGTTAAAACTTTTTTAAAAGCAAGATGTCTTTTAAATTGATCTTTGGACATATTCATTATACCTTATTGTAGCAATTACAAGTACACGAAATTATAGTTTCCCAATAAAATTAGGTCTTTTTTAATTCACCTTAACATTGTATTAAGGTTGAGTATAAAATTACTCAATCTTAATGCAATTTCATGTTATTCATGTGGATTAAAAGCTTTGGCAAATTTACTAAACGGTTACCTTCCCAAAAAGTTCTAATTTTATTACGAAATTACAATTTCGAGTTTTGATATAATCTTTAATAAAATCTTAATACATATACGCAATATAGTTGCGAGCTTACACTTAATTAAAATTTCATAAAGTGGTGTTGGTGACATTTAATGTATTAATTTATACAGGGTGCACCGTAAGTAATAACGCAAATTGAAACAGCTGTAAGTACACGATACTAGAAGCAAAACAGTCTTAAGTAACGTTCAGATAAACGTTAGTGCAATGGCAGTTCAGTTGTACTACTGTTGCATTGTACTTATATGGTATAAATATTATCTACTGTATATAAAATTAGTATTATTGATCGTATTGTACTGTGATGTTCTGTGATGTCAAAAATGCTAGAGTCTGATTGGTCCTTGTATTACTGGTGGTAACGGATTGGTAAAAGCTAAAACGCTTCTAGCTTCTGCCGTATCAACTGTAGTACAACGGCTTTACTGTGAAGTTTATCTGAACATCACTATTGCAATGCATGTTAAGAGCTTTTCTACAGTACCGATGCAACCGCACTAATCCTATGTGTTGAGGCTTTAGTAAATATGGGTCCGCAACTGCACCGTTTTTGAGATATAGGATGTCGAAAATAAAAAACGTTTCATATTTTTGACGATATCTCATTAACTGTTTGAGATACGGAACTCAAATTTTGTACACGTATTACGTATCATTAACGTTAGCTACTTTTGAGCGTTAATTCAATTTTTGTTCATATGACAGTGGCAAGATTTTAAGATTGGTGAGGTTATTTTGCCTCTAAATTTTACAACTCTGGGAAAATTGTCATTTTTCAAAGCATATTTTAAACCGCAATGTTTTCTACACAAAAAAGTTATTTATCATCAAAAGTTCTAACACGATCCGTTTTCAAGATGGCGTCTTATTATGGAAAATTTTTGAAAAAAGTGGCAACGTGATAAAAAAAATATATTTCAAAACTAAGCAAATAAACAACAAAAATCACAACAGTTGTTGAAAATGGCCTCCGGTTTCCAAACTACGTACCCGTTCGAAAATGCCCAGAGTGTCGCGCATCGTATTGCAGACGTATGTTGGAAATCTGCATTACCGTATAGCCTAGTAAATGAAAAAAAAAAAAAAAAAAATTGTAAAAAAATTCGTTTCAGATTGAAACTTGGTTTCGTTGGTTTAGGCAAAAAGAAATAATATTTCCCAAAAAGTATCGGTTTAAAAAGCGCTCTGTAGCAGGAGATTTTGCTTTTGTTTATACTTATAGGTTTTCAAAAAACGCTTCATTTGAGACCTGCTAAATTAAAATCCATTAACCAAATCCATTTGTTTAAATAATTGCAAAAAAAAAACAGCGAAATTTGAATTTGCTATAAATAGAAGAAAATAGCATAAATCGTCTCTAAACTGCAGTAAAAGCTGTATTTTGTTACCCTTAAGAGACCCTGAAAATTTGGTAAAAAATTATTTATATTTTTACGAATTTTTGCATTTATTTATTAGAAATAGCATTTTTTTAATTGCAAAAACGAGGTTGTTAGAGTTACAATAAAGGGCCTTATGAGGGCTCATTTGTTTCGTCTTGACTTATATTTTCAAGATATGCAATTGGAAATTGTAATTTCATAGGCTATAACCTCCTCAAAACGGCGTATAAACAAATAGTGTAATTTGTTTATAAGGTTTTTCGTTACTGTTGTGAAAAATGAATATTTTTTAAAACCGCTTTGATATTCCTAATCCTGGTAATTTTTCACGAATTTTACTGCAGTTTAGAGACGATTTATGCTCTTTTCTTCTATTTATAGCAAATTCAAATTTCGCTGGATTTTTGCAATTATTTAAACAAATTGTTAATGGATTTTAATTTAGCAGGCCTCAAATGAAGCGTTTTTAGAAAACCTACAAGTATAAACAGAAGCAAAAACTCCTGTTGGAGAGAGCTTTTTAATACAGTAAAAAAACTCCATTTTTGATCATTTTTACATTAAAGGTAATCATTGATTAAACAATGATCTTGTAGTTTTAAACCGATACTTTTTGGGAAATATTATTTATTTTTCCCTAAACTAACGATTAAACCAAGTTCCAATCTGAAACGAATTATCTTTTGATTTACATGTATTACAAATTTCATTTACTGGGCTAGTAGGAGGAGGCCATTTTCAACAACTGTTTGATTTTTGTTGATTATTAGATTAGTTTTGAAACATGTAAATTTTTTTTCACGTTATGCATAAAACGCCATTTATCTTGGTTCGCATGAGTAGCCTTTTTGTGTAGAAAACTTTGGCGATTTAAGATATGTTTTGAAAATGCCAATTTTTCCAGAGTCGTAAAAATTAGGGGCAAAAGAACCCTACGCAATCCTAAAATCTTCGCCACTGTCATAAGAATAAAAATTTAATTAGCGCCCAAAAGTAGCTAATGTTAAAGATAATATGTGTATAAAATTTGAGTTCTGTATCTTTAACGGTTCCTGAGATATTGTCAAAAAAAAAAAATCTTTTTTTTTGATACTATATCTCGAAAAAAGATGTGTTTGCGGACACTTTTCTCCTGTTAGTATTGTGTACTTACAGCTGTTTAAATTTTCGTTGTTAATTATGATATACCTCGTATAATTATAGTTCAACCCGTTTTGCAGTGCATAAAGTTTCATATGGGATTTATCGATCACAGCCAACTTAAAATTCTCGCCATAGAAACAACATTTTTCATGCAAACGAAAATGTAGCTACTTACTTTTTGCGGTTTTACGATGGCGGACTCGCATAATGTTGTTACGCCGGAGCAATAACATGGGATGCAACCTCCAGCGTAGCTGCCACTTAAGCCAAAATAGCTCGGTTTACAGCGATCACAGTATTTCCCCTCCACGTTGGCCTTAAAAGTAAGAGGATTAGACATTTATTGGATTTAAAAATTTCAGGATAAAAGGAAATCAAGTGTTGCGAGCTTCCTACACTGAAACGTTAAATTAAAAAGGGGCTGGTGTAAAAGATATAAAGGATTGTTGGCAGATCAAACAGAAGTTGCGATGTGTTCCCATTCAGTTATTAGGAAAATTAAAGCTACGTTTGATATTTCAAGTCTGGATGTTCGAATGTTCGTAATCACATTTATAAGTGCGAATTATTTGCATCAAACTTTAAATTCGCATATCCATATTAAATAAAAGGAAATTCCAAAATACTAAAAAATTTTATATATTTTTGTCTAAGAATGTTTTACGTATTTGGATATCTGAGTATTAATTTTGAAAACCGGCTGAAAAGATCAATTTTTTTTGGCTCAAAAGAAGACGATCTGACCTAACTTCCATTAAGAAAAAATGTCTGCCTACTCTGCTATCGATTGTCAAAGTTCTTGAAAAAAATTATATTTTTTGTAATATCTGGAGAATGTTACTATGGATTTTGATGAAACTTGCTGTGGACTTGTTCCTAAGACTCATATTTTGCTGAAGCAACCGCGTCCATCCACCTTGGGTAAGTGGTATATTGTTGAGTGTCTTGGTACAAGAATTACCGGAACTTTTTTATTGGTCGCTGGAATCAATCCATTTTTTTTTATTGATGCATCAGTCCTTTCTCGAGATTTTCGTGCTCTTGGTAAAATCATGTAGCACTCATAGCTTTTACGCAAAAAAATGTTTTAAATTTTAGACATTCATTATTACTACTATTCAAGTATAACAACTACTCACTACAATCATTACTATCGTGTAGTAAGCGATGATGTCATTTTATAATAAACGTATTGTCAAACTTTTGACGTTGGTCGGACAGTCTGACACATTCGTTTCGAATGGCGTTTTCTAACGAAGAGATGACCGACATGGTCAGTCTTAGGGTTTTGCGAAGACAACCTGCGTGGGAGTGTACGCGTCTACGCGGCGCGATACCCAAGTCGACGGGTTCCAGATTACCGAACATTTGCACGGATTGAAAGGACTTTGCGGAAGACTGTGCAATTTGGTTTTTGAGCCGTTGCACAGTGGGGCAGAATCCCGAAAAGCTGGCCAAAAGTCAAAATCTTCGATCTGAAATTTGTTACTCGGGGGTTTTTGGGGTCGCTGATAACGAATTTGGAGTCAGAATTACAAAATTCAATGTGGAGGATTTAATATAGCCATATCAGAAGTAGAAATATTTTTTAAATAGGGATTAAGAATTAAAAGATTATGAAATACAAAATGTCACATTTATCAAGCATGAAGAAGATGTAAAAATGACAAATGACATATTAGACTATTTATATATTTCATTAAATATGTATTGAGAGTGATTTATTTGAATCCCGTGCCAAAGTTATAATATAAAATTCCAGTTTTTTCATAATAGAAAAGAATCATCATCTGATGAAAAATCTTCTTAAGTTGAGACAATTTCGTCTTTATTTGCAATCTTCCCATGTCTTACATCGTCCAGAGAAGGCGAAATTCATTTTACTCTACATTTTACAAAAACCTATACAAAAAGTTGTTAGGCACTTATAGGCAGCTAATTTTTTTTTAGTTTACAGATAATAGTTTTGTCTTTTTTGTCCAATAAGTTAAATGACAGAATTCTGCAGAATTATTAAACTTTTTTCTTCAAAACTAAATTATTATTTAATTTTATAACGTAAAATTCACATAAGTTTGGTAGCCAATTACTATTTTTTGTAAAAATATTGAGTATTTTAACCTACATATTCATAATCTACGTACATTTATGAGTTGATTCCAATTTGCTAGAGATAAATCGGTGAATTATACGAAATTTTATAACCATTTAAACACAACTATTACTTCTGTTCCTACGCGCGAGCAAGATGTTGCTCGAGCAGCGGTCGCCTTTGTAATGATTTAAAAAGCAGGTGTAGGGAATTTGACCCTAATAGTAATGGATTCTGAGACTTGGGATATTACTGTAGCTAATCCAACAGTAAAAATTACCGAATTAGAAACTTTATTTTTTGACTTTTGGCCAGCTTTTTGGGATTCTGCCCCACTGTGGCGTTGACCATGTGAGTCGTCCTCAAGTTCGAAATGCAGCCGTTAAGGAAGACGTTTTAGATAGGGTCGTTGAAATATCAGAACTCGCCGTCTGGCAGTGGAATTTGGCAGCAAGTTTCATTAAAATCCATATTAAGATTCTCTAGATATTACAAAAAACATATTTCTTTTCAAGAATTTTGACAGTCAATAGCAGAGGAGCTAGACATTTTTTCTTAATGGGAGTTAGGTCAGATCATCTTCTTTTGAGTTAAAGAATGTCGCAGTACCTTTTTGATCATGTGCTTATGGGACATAGAGTGACAAAACGTCGACAAATAAAAATGCGAGTTTTCATTGAAAAAATTTTGACTTAATCCTCATTATCGAGTGCAAACAATTAAAATTAAGGATGTACGTAACATTATTTATAACTGACATTTGTATAAAAGATGCGTTTTACAGTAAATAGGATTTTTTTAAAATAAGAACAAAAAAAATTGTTCCAATTATCATATTTTGTCCTCAAGATTATCTCCTTTATTCAAGTGCATTCTGTAGAAAGTCAATTTATCTCTGCTTTGATTCAACGGTTTCCAGTTTTGTGTCAATTATGCATATTATAACAAACATCCAATGCTAACCATTACATTTTATGCCTTATGACAGTTGTAATTAGTTTATGCTAACATGATATTTTAAAAAACGTAAAAATATGCGAATAGACTAAGAAAAGGTTTTCCCAATATCATATTCTCTAGAAGATGCCATTATTTAATAATTTTTAGGTCCATTCTAGCGACACAGTTTCTGTTAAGAAAATACAGATACGCATAATTGAAAATAGAGTAATAATTTTAGAATTTTATTTTTAATAAACCAATTTACTATCATAAATGTCAACCAACGTCTAAATATATACACTGCAAGTTTAGGAATAATTACGGTATCCGCTAACTTAAAAGTTATTTAGAGGATCGTAAAATTTTAAATTACACAAGTAGGACGTATATACTATCTTATTGTTCTGTCGACAGGCTCGAAGAAAAATGGAACTAGCTTGCGGTTGTAGCAAAGCCGGTTAAAAATAAAGTAATCATTGCTCGCTTCCGCTTTCTCATTTGAATATACCTCAATAATATAAAATTGGCGCGTGGCCAGTGATGTTTATTTGTAAGTAATAATTTAAATGTCACTCTCTCCTTTCTGTTATTTATAGTTTTAATATCATTTTCGTTTCGTTAGGAGGAATTTGAAGTAATATTTTATGATTTTTTTTTATATGTACTGACCATTATTACATAATATATATTATGAAATCGACCGAACAAGATTTAACGTCTAATTAGGAAGGTCGACGGTCAACTGCAGTATTTCTTTAAATTGTGATGGTATGTCACAGGATGAAAAGGCATCTGCTAGTTTATTGGAAGAGATTGACATCAAGTGACAGTTGACTGCCTCCTAACTAATGATCTGACGTTTTCTAGGTTTGGTTTTCTTCAATCATACATTTAAGAGTGTCACTTCAGATTGAAAACAGCAGTAAGCTCTTCGAACCTATAGTAACTAGTTTGTATTTGTTTATCTTATCTGAAATGTATTTGAAAAAAAAAATTCAAATTGTTATACGTTGTGACATCTTCAGTATTTTGAATATTTTATACACTTTCTTCAAATAAGTCGTATTGTAAATAAAGTGAAGTTACGTAATATCTATTCTCTCTCCCCCATTCTAAAATTCTTAAAGCTGATTCATTCAGAAGGCATTGTTTATTTCACCTATTTTAATAACTGGTTTCAAACTAAATAGCAATTTTGCGAAGGCTTTATAATTTGTTGCGTTACGGTTTTGACAACTTTCGGCATTGATTGATACCTCTAAACTAGAAAGAGGTAAATCTTGAAATCGGTATACCCCCGAGGCCAACTTTAATTGCAAAGGAGTAATTACCTGCGGCAAATAGAAATTTTCGGGGTGAGTTATAAAATTTTGTAAGAATGCACGCAAAGTAAGATAAGGGGTGGTTTTTTAAGCTAGTGTTTTGTTATTTGTGGCTAGAAAAACAGGGAATAGATAAGTGAGATAAATATCGTTAAATTCCTGTTTTTAATTTTTGGTTTGAGTTTGGATTTTCTCTTGGTATTAAAAAAATAGTTTTTTATATATTCATATGGATTTCTAATATACAGAGTGTTTCTAAAATAAGTACATTCCTTGAAAAGGGTGGGATGAAAATGAGCAACTTTTATTAAACAACTGTTGATCTAAATCTAAATGCTTCTGTTTTCGAAAAAATTAAGGAAGAAAATTAACCATAAATGTAAGCCGATCCTGTGCATCTTGTGCACTTGCACGGCCAGAATACTTTGAACTCGCTACATGTGTGAAGCGCTTCTCTAATTGGCTGACGCTCCACGTGACTTCCACAATCAAGCAAATCTGATGGTAGATCAGTATTCAGTAAGTCTTGCGTTCTTTAGTTGTTCGTTGCAGTATTACTTAGCCGGCGTATGAAATATTTTCTGATTAAGAACTAGCAGCTATGGTGTTAATGTATGGAGAATGTCAGTACAGTTTAAATGAGACTTGTCGTTTGCATGCGCTCCATTACCGTAACAGACGACAACATAACAGTAGAACAGTACAAATTGCACCTGACATATGAAGGTCGTGGATGGAAAAAGCCGCAACATATTTTTCGACAACGAAGATAACATCATAAACTTCGTTGGAGAAAATCCGAGGCGCAGTACTCGCGATATTAGCCGAGAAGTGGGTGTATCTAACAGTAGTGTGTAGCGTGTATTACGGGAACAATTGTTACACCTCTATCATGTACAAAGAATTTAGGCATTAAATAACAATGATTTTCAGTCCCGTGTGGAATTTTGTCAGTGGTAATAAAATAATACAAGATTCGAATTTTACAAGCAAGGTGATTTTACGGATGAATGTTGTTTTACTAGAGACGGCATCCTAAATGTTCACAATATTCACTATTGGTGTGATGCAAATCCTCACGTTGCACAGAGATCTCGGTTCAAGCAACGATTTTCAGTGAATGTGTGGTGCGGTGTTTTTGGTGACAGATTACTCGGTTCGATAGTGTTATCTGCACGTTTAAATGGAGCTGGAGTTTTTAACAAATGCCTTAAAACTAGATTTGACTTCCCTTAAAAAAAAATAACAACATAAAGCAAGCACACGAGAATATGGACATGGATAGGTACATGAAAATGTGATAATTAAAAACCACATTCAGATTGTGTTTTTGATATATTATCTAGAAACCAAATTTTAGAAGTCTTGGAAACGTATCACATACGAAGGCTGCAAAATTGGTGACTAACGAAATTTTGAACGAGAGACAGACGGCCGCAATAAGGAGCTGCAATGGCAGCAACCATCTTCAGCTTGAAGAATTCGGACGAAAACTAGAAGAACGGTAGAGGAGTAGCAGTCAGCTTCCAGTCATCATCCGTAAATCAAGGCGAGCGAGGAGCAAGGAACTCTAAAAGAGAAACAAAAGTCAAGAAAAGGAACCGGGCTATTCGTGGTCGTGAAGAAGATCATATCGGATCTCAGCAAGCAATAATTGTAGGTGAACTATGGGAGTGGATGTAAGTTGCAAACAATAATATTCCCGTACTATGTACCTCTTTGTCGTGAGTATGCGACACTATAACAGCTGGATTGTTCGTCGGTTGTCTCACCTATGACACACTGATGAGGACTAATAAGTCCGAAACCGGTCTGTGCCTGGTGGGTTAGACTTACGAGCGATCCTAACTGTTGCACTAGGTGTTGCGAGTATAATTCAATGCCGGTCGGGGCAGATAGCCCGCGGAGTAGTTGTTTCTCGCAACACTGGCAATTTAAAAATAATATTCCCATACTTCGGTTTTTGAAATTTAACTAAAAGTAACTTATATATACATTGGTAACTGTAGTAGATACAACTAATTATTAATAACATGACAGATTCTGATAATAATGATAGTGCTGTCAATGAAATGTCCGATGAAACAAATCACATAGCTTCATCATCATTAAAATTACCTAAATTTTGGATTAGTAACCCAGAAATTTGGTTTTATCAAGTAGAAGCCCAATTTGCTTTAAACAAGATTAAATCAGATAGGGTTAAATATGATAACATCATTGTTACATTACCTTTAGAAGTTGTGTTAAATATCATTGATATTATTGAAAACCCTCCAAATAATAATTTATATGCAAAAAAGGAGAAAATCATTAATAGGCAAACTGTTAGTGAGGAGCAGCGTTTAGATGTGCTATTATCATGTTCAGATATAGGAGATAGAAAATCCTCTGATTTTTTTCAGAGATATGTCAACGACAGTAGGGGGATCAGCAGTAGTTAGTCAAGAATTACTATTAAAATTGTGGAAAAGACGAGTACCAAAAACTATTTCAGTAGCTATAACAGTATCAGGAAAAGTTAAAGTAAATGAGAATTTAGATATAGCAGTTAAAAATTGGGAAACATACAAAGATATACTAACATATCAGTTATTAATTCAAACATTATAAATAGTAAACAAGAAAATAATATTGATAATAATTCAAGGGCAGACAATACATTAACTTTACAAGTTTTAAAGAGTATAAACAAGCTCACAAGTAAATTTAAAGAGTTATTTGACTCATTTACAAATAAAAATCTAGAATTGGAATCTAAGATTAATGTATTACAAACACAAATAATGAACAATATGAGTAATAACAGAAATTTTAGTCCCAGTTATAGTGGCTATAGACAAAATTTTAGATACAGAAGTACAGTAGAGATAGAGGTTATAATAAAAACAAAAAAAAAAAAAGTGTTATTATCATCAAAAATTCAAAGATACAGCAACTAAATGTGAATGACCGTGGTGATAATTTTTAAATTTGAAACAGTTAAACTGAATCGTTCCGTAATTGAGGCGGCAAATCACGGAACACATTTTCAAAGTCGTCGAATGTTTATTTATGATAAAACTAACAGATTAAACTTCTTAATAGATACAGGAGCAGGCATTTATTTAAATAAACGGAAATAAAATATGTTCTCCAAATGATGTTTGTAATTAATTAATCACACACGAAGACTCCAAACGTCCCTTTAGAAATCCGCGCCCAAGTTTCTCGTGCAGTTTGTAAATTTTTTCATACCAACTTTCCGAAAAGGTGGATGGGACGAAATGTCTCTGTACGTTGGCCAGCACGAAAATCCAGATATGAATCATCTGGATTTTTTTGTTTGGAGGTGTATGTAACAAAATTTGTACCGAACGCAGATCTTCAACAGCGTATTTTTCCTGCAGCTAATGAAATTCGACAAATTCTGGGAGTATTTGCACGTGTGCGGACTAATTTTGACCGTCACATGTTGATTAGCAAATGGAAACAACTTTGAAAAATATTTGTAGAGCATATCGTCTATTGGTAAGTAATTCGTTTGTGAGTTTCATTTTTGTGTTACTTTTAAACGAGTTTTGAATAAATTTCAGCATTTTCGAACACAAAATTTAAACCGTCAAAACCGCCGTCAGCGTTTTCGTACTGGGGCGCGCGGCAACTTCGATATCAAAGGTACAGCTGGCTGCTGCACCAGGGACGGCTTTAAATTTGTTTAAACCTTCATGTGAAAATTTTTTTTAAATTTAAAACGTAGTGTTTTAGACCATCAGTTGCTTAATAAAAATTGTTCTTAATCGTGCCCTATATCACCCTTTTCAAGGAACCCATTTATTTCAGAAACACCCTGTATATGGTATCAGTTAGGTCGATTTTTATTTGTTCAGAAACAAGCCTACAAAGTTATGAAGAATAAATATTAATAATAATTATTAGAATTTGTAAACTAAATAAAAACTTCTTAGACAAAAATTTGAGAATAGCAGAATAGCATAACTAGATTTTTATTTCAGGGGTTACATGAAAGATTTTGTGTATACACACATTTCAAACGCTACAGAGTGATTATTGGAGAGTAATTGGTAGACCTCTATAACCGGCCGACGCCTCTGACAATAATTTGATTTATCATAAAAACATATCAACTTTATTGTACCAAAAAGTCGAATTTACTGTTTTTTCTACTGTTTTTTTACCCCTGTTTTAAACACATTCGATTCTATTGATAGAAAGCAATATTTATCTACATAATATTCTACAATGTATAACGTTTGTAGAAGCGTTCCTAGTTTTTTATCAATTACTAGAGTCCTGGAATTTGGTGGTAACGATTTTTGATCTATTACATTGAGGTATTTACGATATAAGCAGAACAAATACAAACAGGAAAATCCTACTTCTAAAGTCAACTCACCTTACACACGCAGTCTCCCTCGCAGTCGCCCATCCCGCGCACTCCCTTCGGGTCACACGGACAGGGCTCACAGTTGGGGAATCCCCTATAGTCGGGGGCGCAAGCATCGCATCTTTCGCTACTGTAACCAGGTAGGCAGTCGCAGCGCCCGGCCTCGGCCCCATACTGCACACACGTGCCCGCGGACCCCGTGGGGTCGCACTCGCACCTCGAACAGGGCTGCTTGGCTTCGGGGGGCACCCCCTCCGGCCGGAAATACCCTGGCATGCAGTGCTCGCAGTTTATACCGGCGGTATAATCCTTGAATATTAAATAGGGGATGAATTATACGCCAGGAATAGGTAAGCAAATAATGCCGTCGACACGACGGCGTTTTTGGGAACCGCTACGGCCTGCGTTTAATTAAATATAATTCATTAGCGGTGCCGACATTGTTCGGCCCATAATTCGTGTATGTACGAGGTGTGTCAAATTTAATCCCGGAAATAGCGAACAGTTTTATTTGATTACGTACCGGCGAAATTGACTGCCTGTATTAGTCGTTTAGTTGTTATTAAAAAGGAAAACCGGGAGAGAGTTTAATATCTACTAAATTTTTTAATAAAATAAACTTGCGTGGATAGAAATCGGCCCAGTGCAAACTTTAATTATACAGGGTGTTCCACCTAAGAGGGATTCTTTTGTAACTCTACAACTGTCAATTTTAAAAGATGGAGTTAATAAAAGTTGCCTGGAATCATGTGGGTCATGTAAAGAAAATATTTTTAGCTTTACAGAGTGCTCCATTTCGCGTGGGCGCTACATAACCTTGTTATTTTAAATGGAACACATTTTGCGTTTTTGAATTCCTTGGTTAATATTAGGTAGAGTTTATTAAATGTACATGATGTTTAAAACTTACCGGTTTCGAGATATTCAGCAGTTTTTGAAAAAAATCACGATTTCAGCTCTCTAAATGAGGCTACATAGCATATAAACCGTAAGAGTTAGAAACCTGCACTTTTCACAGCTCGTTTTGGCATAAATTACTCTGTCTTGTCATCTGTGAGCAAAACGTGTACCTTATTCATTTAATTATCTTACGAGTTGAGAAACTTTTTTTTTCAAGTGGTATGACCCATATTAATTGTTATGGGTAAATGCAAAATTGAATGCCCTTTCGACTGGTATAAGGTTGTCCATACTTATCTTTAACAGTTTTCCAGAAAAATCAGATCCTTTTCTAAAGTCTGAAAAAGTAGTACCTAACAGTATCAACAAGACCTTGCAAAACCACTTTTCACACATCTTAAAAAGTGATTTGACAAACAAAAGTAAACCACTAACAACAATTAAAACAAAACGCAAAACGAAACAAATTGGAACTAGTGAGGGTTGCTTTCGCTGTACAGCAAGAAATAAAACGCTTTCTCAACGGTAATAATAAACCGTTTTATTGAAAACTATATTGTGGAAAAAAAGACGTGTTGACGGTTTGAGGGTTAGCTGGAGAGTCCTTGGAGAGTGCCTTGTGTTTGAAGTCGGTCGTTCATGGGTACGCGTCTGGTGACCGGCGCCAGCAGTCTTTCTTGGAACGCTGGTTCGTCCGGCGGCGTCCTGCGGCGCTTTTGACGTTGTGCTTTCAAATATGGGTCACTTGCAAACATGTGTACCCACACTAGGAATACAACAAGGAGAAGAATACTTAGACCGCTGATTTACATCAATTGCTCGAAGTGTCCTCCATTTTGATTAATTCACACACGAATTCGGTTTTTAAAAGACTGTTCAGCATTGGTCACGTCTGGCGTAATTTCTTGAAATGAATGAATTGGTGAGGATTTACTGTCATAATAATAGCAATTATGACTATTAACGAAACCATTTTTATGAAAAGTAGCCTCATCGGAGAACATGACCCGTTTAAAAAATCATCATCTTGATTTAACATCACAAGTGCCTACTGATAGTCTCCGCTGAAAGTCTACTTTTAGTTACTCTTGGTGCGATAAGGATGTGCTGTGCTGTGCTTTTGTAAAATCCTATGTATCGACGTTGTACTAATACAATAATTGCAAGGCGTTCTTGACGCTGTTATACAGGGTGTACCAAAATGAATATCGGGGTTTTAAAGCTTTGTAGAATTTATTACAGTGACCTTACCATTACAAATTATACATCAAATGAACGAGCAACTCAAACAGTTTGTCCTACAAGTGTGCAATGTGAGCACCCTCCGTCACACGGCACACATCGAGTCGATAGCCGAATTCGTCCCAAACCTTGCTCAGTGTGTCTGGAGTAATTGATGCAACTGCAGCTTCAATCCTATGTCGTAGGTCGTTTACGTCAGCTGGTAGCGGAGGCACATACACACAATGCACATGCGAAACAAACTCTGTCATCCGGCCCCTTGCGGCCAATCCACCTGTCGGGAACAACAAGGCATGCCAATGAGGCTGCCAAATAAAGTTCTTTGGTTCAGCTTCGTATAATTGAGGCAATAGCCATTGTTGTTTGTAGCACATCAAGATAAGAAACACCAGTTACAGTTGCTTCAGCGTAAAAGAAAGACCCATACACTTTCCGCCGGGATATGGCATAAAAATAATTTAACTTAGGGGAGTCTCGTTGCAACTGTACCATCTCGTGAGGATTTGCTGACCCCCAGACCAGAGCATGCGCACGCGCACGAATACTTGTAGGACAAACTGAGTTGCTCGTTTATTTGATGTAGGTATACTTTGTAATTGTAAGTTAACCGTAATAACTTCTACAAAGCTTTAAAACCCCGATATTCATTTTGGTAAGCTCTATATAGCGCTACTTTTTCGAACTTTAGAAATGAACTTGATTTTTCTGGAAAACTGTTAGAGATAAGTATGGACAATCTTGTATCAGTCGAAAGGGCATTCACCCATGACAATTGATGACCCATCATTCCATTTGAAAAAAAAGTTTTACCAATTTAAATGGTAGGTTTAGACGCTATCTAGCCTCATTTAGAGAGCTGATATCGTGATTTTATTAAAAAAACGGTAAGTTTTAAACACCATGTACATTTAATAAACTCTACCTAATATTAACCAAGCAATTAAAAACCGCAATATACAGGGTGTTCCATTTTAAATAACAAAGTTATGTACAGCCCACGCGAAATGGAACACCCTGTAAAGCTAAAAATATTTTATTTACATGACCCATATGAATCGAGACAGCTTCTATTAAGTCTATTTTTTATAAATTTGACAGTTACAGAGTTACAGAATGATCCTTCTTAGGTGGAACATCCTGTATATATTGTTTAAACTATTTATCAGATTAAAAAGGAAATATGGTGTTTGAAAGATAATTTAATATGCTTTAATACGAGCTTAAATTTATCAAGGGTGCTTGCCGTTTATATGCGTAGCAACCGATAAACAAATGAATTGTATTTATGTGGTGGTACTGGTGGTTATAACAAGAATAACAAACTCAGGACAAATCGATATTATTGCCTTTCCAATTGGAACTTGTACATTATTCATTTTTCATAATTTCAATAGTTTTAAAGTGTTTATCCACGACTATTGTATAATGTACCCATTATACGTCTGTTTGCTCGACCTTAATAATACCCATTAATCACGGCAGTGATTAATGAGTCATTAATCACTACTGTCAGATGCTTCCTTAATTTAGCTATAATATTATATTGTTCTGCTACAAACAATCCGTTTTTAAAATTTTATCGTGTAAACCACTAAATATTTTCAATTCAGTGCTGTACATATAAAAAAAAAATTAAAAAAGTGAATTTTCCTAGACCGGATTCGAACCCGGGACCCGCGGTTGGAAGGTAAAGAGCATCTACACTGAGCCATCAGCGACTTCATTCGTGCGAGTCGTATATATGTTTCTTAACATACCATGTTTTTCGAAACATTTCAAAAAAAAATCAACAAAAATATTTAGTAGTCGTGGATAAAGTATAGTATTCTACTCCCGTATAATGGTTATTATACACTCGGTGATTTAGGCCACTCGCCTGCGGCTCGTGGCCGTAAACTTCACCTCATGAATAATACCCATCATTATACGCTCGTTGAATAATATACTATTAATGCATACTACACCACAAAAACCCGCCCAAGTTATTGCTTTAATCGAAAATGGACGAGTTGTTGCTCTACAATTGGACATGACACTTACAGCGGTTCGAAGAGTGTGCCAACGTTTTGAGGAGACTGGATCCTTCCATAGACGATTTGGAACCGGCAGAAAACGATGTACAACAGCTTGTGATGACCGCTTTATTGTGTCAATAACATTAAGAAATTGTCATCTTAATGCGGTTCAAGTGCAACCTTCCGCTGCTTCCGTGAAGTGCGAAGAGTGGCTATTAGTCAAGCACGTCTGCGTTTTGTACGGGATCGTCTGAATTAGACATTGGAACAATGGGGCTCTGTTCCGTTCTCAGATGAAACTAGAACTCTATGGTAGCGACCGAAGACTAAAAGTGTACCGGAGGGTAAGAGAACGATTTGCAGAATGCTGCATTCAAGAGCGAATTGCTTATGGAGACGGTTTTTGCATGATTTGGGGCGCGATTTCTATGGAAGTACGAACCAACCCTGCTTTCATCACTAAGGTTTCATCACTAGGGGCGATCGTGGTCACGGGAGAGGAGGTTTAACGGGTGCTGGTACCTCGCGGAAATTTTAGCAGTTCATGTTGCACCGTACATCGACTACATTGGAGACGAGTTTATTTTTATGCATGACATTGCGAGGCCGCACACCGCAAGAATCGTGCGGGATTACATATCAGAAGTAGGTTTTCGGGTTATGGAGTGGCCAGCATGCATTCCCGACCTAAATCCAATTGAACATTTATGGAATGAAACAATAGCGAACTTGAAAAGATTTATGCCTAATCGTATGAGGGATGTTATTAGGGCAAGAGCGAGTCATACCCATTATTAAAAATTAAGTGTAAATTTAGATAATTGTCAATAACCATATTTCCTTTAATAATAAAAAAGTCAATTTGTCTCATGCATTGATGCATTGACATATTTTAACATTAATAACAGTATAACTAGCGCCCCCTCGAGGTGACCCCAACACTGTTTGCATATTCGCATTTGCCATCTCAACAAACGTAAAACTACAAATTTTCAAAACAATCGATCCATACATACGTAAAATATAGCAAAAAAACAGAAATTTTTTTTTCAACCCTGTAGAACGAAAATGAGCAACAATTGATTAAGGCAATAAGGCATGTTTAGCTCAATCGCTATATTTTGACGTTAACAATCTGCCATTAAGCTGTGTACCATTATTAATGACTCACCCTGTATATACAATTAAAGTCAAAAGTTTGCAGTGCAGTGGGCCGCTTTCTATGCACACAGGTTTATTTTCATTTTTAGGTTTCATTTTTTTTCAAATTTTAGATGGTACAACTAACTGTAAAGTGATATTTGATAGAGTAAGGGAAGAGTTAGGTATTTTTTATTTTTAAGAATCGCTGGGACCTGTAAAAGTTTATTTTTAATACCCAATTTTTTAAGATGACGTTGTACATTTTGTCTGTGGATAGAGTTGAAAAAAATCATTCTTTTTAAAAAATTCTACTTATATTCAAATGTACCAAAATATAGTTTTAAATGAACCAACATGTATAGGGTGACCTCTGCAAAGAAATATTCTGCAGTAGTTATTTGGTTCTTAACTACGTTGTCAGTTAAGCAGCGCCCAAATTACCGATCCAGAGACTGGAACACGCAAGACAGAAAGCGTTTCGACCACTTGTAAGATGATATTTTTATAGAGTTGAAATGTACAAAAACTACATTTTTGGGCCTACATTTCAAGATAACCGGATTTTTTTAACATAAATTACTGTTTTTCATATATGAAAAACAAAAGAATTTTCCCTCTTTTCAACTGCATCCTTGGAATGAAAAAAATAGTAGTCTGTAATATTTTATATGATTAAATAGTGTAATTATTATTTTTAATAATTCCAATTAATGAGTATAAAAATGTATAATGTTTCGTGAAGCTGCGGTTTAGTGGACTGGAGACTCTATACACTAAAGACGCAAAGTACTTTCTGGTTCTACCAGAAACACGGTATTATTACATTGACACAGTTTCAATCCGGAAAGATGCAGGAAACTACGCGGAGGAATTGGGCATCAGTCCTCGTGTCCACACAATTTTAGCGTATGGAGCGGTAGTATGGTGGACGAAGTGGAAAGGTTCTTGGGTAGTATTCAAAGGCTAGGTTGTCTGAGTATTACAGGACTATGAAAATCATACCTACAACTCTAGAGGTTTTGTTGAACCTACCATCATATCTTCATTCAAGGAGAAACTTGATCTGTATGTTATAGATTACTCAGGGTGGAGTATACCAAAAGTTAGTATACGATCAGTAATAGGAGTTGGAGCAGGAATATATGGGGCTAAGGGAAGGGATCAAGTTTCCCTAGTTAGTAATATGTCGCACAGTCTCTCAGACGGAGTTTTCAATACTGTGCAGTGAAGTTAATTGAGATTAACGTAAAAAAAAACAACGAATTGTTATTTACTTGAACAGTCAGGCAGCACTAAAGACAATCATACCAGAAGCTCACAACGGATCAAATCCAAACAGATACGGAACTGTTTAGTTGCTTTATCTTCCTCTGAGGCATTGTTAGCTGTGTTATCAAGAGATTCATCCGGAAATGTATAAAATATAACACCCAAAAATGATGGTAGGAAACTCCTAGACAGAGGTCAAACAAGAAGAATCATCGAAGGAGATGCATCAGACCTGCTGAACCAATACAGATAAAGACGATAACAGGACTGCTAACAAAACATTGTATACTCAGACAACATCTTAGTAAAGTTGGCTAACAGATCTGTGGTTGGCTATGTAGAAGTGCTGCTGTCAAAACTGCAAAAACTAATTGGAAAGCTAAAGGAAGATGAATAAGGTGGTTGGTTGCAGTAGAAAGTAGAAACAAATGATTTATCTGCTTCGTACATCTACAATCTTCAATGCAATTGTTGTAATTGTCTCTGTCAAAATTGATGTCAATCATATAATCTGTATAATAGCTTATAATGCCTTTTGAAAGAATACAATTTACATAGGGTAATTTACATATTATTATAGAAGATACAATGAGTCAATGATTTTTCTCTCTCAAACAGCTTCGTTGCTGTCCAATATGTAAAATAATTAATTAAAAGCAATAACATGTTTTGATTTGACAGCATCTTTCGACAACCGTTCTTCATTACTGTCCTAATTAATAAAAATAAGGAAAATATTGGTTGCCAATTTTTGTAATAAACCATTACGCATTTTTATGGTAAGTACATTAGGAAAAGTCCTGCTGATCTACATAATAACCTAAATGTGTATAAAATATTGAACGAGCTAGATAATTATTTAAAATAAGTTTGATAGCATGTAAGTTCGTTAAAACTTTTTAAGGGATTTGTTTTGTAATAGAATTATTGACATTTATTATTAAAATGCTGTTTGTTCTAGCTTACACTAAGAGCTTGTTCGAATTTATTTAGCATTTCTCTAAATTGCTGGTGGAGAACATTTATCCTGTGGTCATAATTCACCGACAAATTTTCGTAATATTTCCTTCCCTAATTACCAAGTAAATCTCCTAATAGAAAGAATTCAACTTCATATAATTAAGTACAACATTTTTTATACAGAAGTGTACAGAAGAAAGGAGAAAATTAATTGCTGGCAGATTAAGCCGCAAAATAACATATTGCCGGTGCTTTAATTTCGTTCTGTGGTTTACACTTTCTCTCTGTAAACTGTACCATCGATTTTTACAATCCTCTATAAAATATACCCTCTGCCGAGTACCTAAAATGTCGATGGCTCCACTAATCCCATTAATGTCAGCATTATTTAGCGGCGCACTTTCTTGACTTTGATATTTAGCTCGTTATCTATATTACTAAGAAACGATGGAGGTTATAAATTGCAGGTTTTTTAACAGTACTATAGATACTACTTTAAGATGTCTAATATTAATGCATAACATTAAATAAAATAATAAATATTACACATCTATAATTTTATTTTTGCTTATGCAAAATATATTGCTCACGTTAAAAATAACAATGAAATAAGTACTAAAACAATATTTAGATATTCAGAGAGTTTCCAGCATGTATTTTTAATAACAAATTCTCTTGAAAAATGAAAATGAAAAAAAAACAATATATTGCAGGGATAGACTTTAGTGATATGTCTCCAAAAATATAAAACTAAGTAAAAACTGAATACGTCACTCTGTTCTGTGAGCAAAATGATATAACAAATCGTTTAAACATTTTTGGTAGGTACCTCTTACAAAGGCGAAGATAAAAGCGATAGCAGAATAGTCCAAATTCAAAAAATTGCAGTTTAGCTTGGAACCTTTTATTGTCTACAGCTGTACCTCGAAAGTAAGCTCGAACAAGAGTATGAGATGCTTAAATTAGTTTCTTTCCATCATTGCCTAACCTATTCTCTGCAAACCTATCCAAAATGTTCTATCCTTTACAGAAGATTTTTTTGGATATCCTGCACAATAATTGTTATAGTCTTTCCGATCTCAACTGATGACCAAAGAGCTAGGCAGTATGTACCAGATTCAGTCGCTACACAGCAATTCGGCATTGAAATATTTGAAAAACTTGTTCCCATATTTATTTAGCCATACCCATATACAGGTCTGGTCGAGCTAAACGTGCAGGTGGTGGTAGAAATGTATACGACCAGTTGAAGAATGCACGCGCGGGCAAACGCCGCACTAACACAGCTGCACTGGGCGACTGGGCCATAAATTTCAGTTGCTGACAAATTGCCTAGCAGTGCAGTGCAAGAATACGGAATTATTTTATTGTCGATTTTTATTTAATAACTTTTCTAACCTAAACTAACAACCTTTCCTCATCTTTTCCTGACAAGGATATGTTCATACTTTCCCGTTGGTTCTTGGCAAGCAGTAATATATTTTAATGAAAGTGTAAATGTTTTTTGATTTGATGTGTCATAAATGATTAAAATGTGTTGTTAGAAATGTTCTGCACATTATATACATATTAATATTATTTTTTACATTTAGCAGAAAACTTTTTTAGGGAGGCCTATGAAACTCATTAAATTTTATTGCTAGGCGTTTTTATACATGTTCAATTGACTTCGGAAATACTATACGGAGCAATTATCGCAGATTTCTCCTCCTTGGAAATTCCGGTCGTATGAACACTTTTTTATACCTCTTATAACAACAGAAATATAAAGGACAATAGAAATCGTTCAAATATGAAAAATTCGCTGCAAAAATCAATCAAATACCCATGATGTGCGTATGCCTAGCGGTGGACAAAAAAAAGGAGACGCGTAAAGGAATTTAAGTACGAAATTAATAAAATTAAAACACCATATGCAAATTAGGCTTGAACCTTTTTATAACCCACAAATGTACCAGGAAACTAAGCTTTCGTCGTTGTTCAACATGTTCTGTGATTCCACTCAAAATGAAACATCCTGTAAAGTGAACATTGGATACTCTGTACAATTATCTTACCGAACAGTTATCGCAGACTCCTCCTCCTTGGTAATTCCCGTGCACGTCCATGCTGAGCCCGTTCTTGTCCACGTCCTCGTCGTAGTGGCAGCTGGTGGCGTGTCCGTGACAATTACAGGGCAGGCACTGGCGGTCATCTCTGGAGGTGCCCGAACCCCACTGGCGCTGATTGAACATCGGACAGCACCTCTCGCAGTTCGGGCCGCACGTGTTGTGGCCGCACTCGCACTCGGGGTGCTGAAATTGACAGGAAGCGGTGGTGAAATATTTGTTTTCCGATTATCTGTTGCGGGGGTAATTCGATTGGAACGATTGGATAAATATTGCACGGCTAGATTGCCGTAGAGCCGCATTATCCTGTTCAAATGCTTCCAAATGACAATAACAACTGTTTAGAATGGGCTATTTCTCATTTTTTTGTTATTCAAATCATTTGTTTAAACCAGTTAACAAGTATTTCGTTTTATGCAAAGAGGTACAAAATTTTTCATTTCGAATGAGTCAACGCATTAAAAAAAGTTACTAGCAGCTGTAAATACAAATACACAATAAATTGTACAAGCGACTATCGATGACAATTGGCCGCTGTTGGCACTGCCAATTTGTCAACGCAATGAGCAAAATGGTACTGACGTACACACGCCTCATGATGAACCGCCGTCGAAAGAGACTCGGCCACGGCTTTGACCAACCTCCTGGAACGCCGAACTTGAGTAGGAAACCCCACGATGGTCGTCCTTCCTTTACGATAGCTTGCATTTGAATTGTTTTTTTTAGTGACAATTAGTTACTGTATTATTCATTTCACAATGTTTTATGTCTTTTGCTGACTTTTGTATTCAGAGAATACACAATCATGTACAAACCGCAGGTTGATAATGACTGGGAGTTTTATCTAGTAAAAACTAAAAGAGAGCCGGAACTTAGCACAGAAAATAAAATTCGATTAAAATCAATTTTGTTAATAAATACAGGACGGGCTGTATGAGTATGTAAAAAGAGCTATGGAGGCCTGAAGCTAATTTCGCGGTTTCACCAAAAACTAGATCCTGAATAATTAATAGCACATCCTTTGGGTCGACGCTCGAACGCAGTCCTTGCAGACTACAAAATTCGCTTAGTGGGATTTGAATTCGATTCTGTCTCAGATGGCATGAAACTTCTACCGATCAGCTAGGGCGACCTGAGTGGAATATTCGAAAGTATAGCGAAGATTTGATGACCGGTGAGTCTAGACAAGTCTTTGATGGTAGTAGAGAAGCATTTTTCGTCGTCGTTGCGAATCTTTTTTGAATATTCGAAATTATAGTACACATTAGCTTTTAATCGTTCAGGATCGATTGGAAAGGCAGGCAATTTTCGAGGCATTAGCTAGTGATATGACAGTACTACAAGCGAGGTAAATATAAACCTAGAAATAATGTAGACTTCACATGCAACTGTATTTATAAAGCCAGTGATTTAAAATTTATGGCTAACGTAGGGCCAATGTTAACATTTTTTACGACTTGCTCTTTATGTTGATTATACTTATGAATCTAAATCGGGCAATCGTATAAGTCAAGTGGTACTGATTTTAAATTCTAAAGGATCGATAAATGGATTCATCTGTTAGTTATGCTTATACAGGGTGTCCCGTTCATGTTTCAAAAAAACTTGTGTGCAAGTTCCTCATGGAAAAATAATAGGGGTAGTTCATGTAAAGTTTTTTTTCTTAGACGCCTTGTTTTCGAAATACAGGGTGTTGAAGTTGTTACTTTCCAGATAAAAATGTCAAAATTTGTACACGAGTAAACATAAATTAATTGTGCGTTAAGAATAATGTGCAAACGGTTTCTTTCTGAAAAGCAGTGTTGCCGAAAAAGTATGTTAGAAGTCAAAATTTATTACATTTCTAAACGGTTCTGTAAACTCTAAAGGATACTACAAAATAAAAAATACTTGTCGAAATTCGGTAGCATTTAACGCATAGTTGATGTTTACTCATGTACAAATTTTGACATTTTTATCTTCAGCCGATTTAAAGATAATTAAGGAAAACCTTTTGGAAGGTAACAACTTCAACACACTGTATCTCGAAAACAGGGCGTCTAAGAAAAAAACTTTACATAAACTACCCCTATTATTTTTCCATGATGCATGAACTTGTACACCAGTTTTTTTTGAAACATGAACGGCACACCCTGTATATTTGACAAATATCTGCGCAATCTTGATTCTTTCTAAATTTGAGATACTTCATGATAATAAGCATAAAGTACTCTGAGTAAAACCTATTACAGAAAAAGTAAACTCTTGATTGTTTTTACATGCTAAAATAGAGTAAAATGTCACTCACTAGATAGTTAACAGAAACTCATATTTGAGTAAAATTATTCATTTCTGCAGAAATAGTTTCATTCATAAAATTTCAGTTGTACTCATACTAGTAGAGTGAAAATTTCACTCAATCAGGTGTGGACAGAAACTGATACACTATTGAGTGCATGTTGAGTGAATTTTCAATAATTTATTGTTTGAAGATATATATTTGTGACATAGTTTTCGTTGTTTTCTTAATTTTTTTGGATATTTTGCTACCTGTGCAAAAATTTCAGTAAATTAGTTAAATAAACCCTTGTGCCAAAGGTAACAGTCAAGGGTTATTTTTATGAAAATAGTTATACCGAACCAAAAAATATCACACTGAAAAAAGTGGACATAGAAAATATAAAAACACATCACTTAATATCGCGCACTTTTAGCGTTTCTAAAATCCACTGTTTTCATTTTCTGAACTTTTTTTGGCTTTTCGTTTTAACAGTTTTGACGTTTTAAATTTGTTTTTTTTTTGTATGTTTCCATAGCTAGAGATATCATGTTATGTTTATTCTATTTATTTATTTTATTTCACTAATTTGTTTTACAGTATACAAAACAGCTCTGGTAATGCAGTAATTATATTTATTCGTTTTATTATGCTTTTTGTAACTAAGTATAGAATATATCAAAAGACCATTTTACATGATAAAAAATGCCTTACCACATTACTGCGCTCTTACATTTTGTGCAAGACTATGTAACTATGCATAAAAATATTTTCGTATAATTCCACAGAAAAATGTATTTACATGTTAATATTGTTCTTAGAAATTGTACAATTTATATTTACCCCTGTGTTTGTAATATAAGGCAATATTAAGAATGTATTTACTAAAATATATTTTAAGTACTGCAATATTTTTATTTAAACATAGAAATTTGAAAAATATTATTGAGATAGATTTGACCTTGGTAAGCGCAGTAAGGGTTTTTTGTTAGACTTGTGACTTTCTTCTGGTATTTATTTGTTTTAGTTCTGTGGCATGGTGCAGACGGGTTAAATGTTGCTCTTGGTATCTATCCTTACTTCAATATGGAATATATAATACAGTGTTAATTTTTTTTATTAATTAGCACTTATCGGCAATAAAATGATAGTGATATGGTAAAGACGTAATAAGTTCATCTTTAACAGTGCTTTCCAAATTGGTTTGTTGACTAAACTTGAATACTGTTTGTGTTATTTATAGGTTTTATTATTTTCTTCTTATACATATTTGTGCCTGTTGTTTTTGCAATTTTAATTAATATGATGATTGTCTAAATAAAATCTATATCTGTAATAATTTGTGGTATATATTTTTTTCTAGAATGTTTATAAACGCATATTTTTTTTTTTAAAACAGCAGTAATGCAAAACAGAGAGAATATATTTAAAAAAATGTAGTAAAGTTAAATTTGCTGGTAATGTTTGACACAAATTATAGATAGTAGTATTTTCTACATATATAAATTATGGTTTTACAATTGTGAAAATTTTTTATATAATTTTTCCCCTTGTAGTTACACACTAAAATTAAGTTTCTTAAGGGTGTACAAAGTCGTACAATCCACGAACGTGTTAATATAAACATAGGATAATTTACTATCGCCGTGATCACTTGCGCGCCTTCTTTTCTGCCGTTCTTAGCTACTAACGAGCCCCATTGCCAGAAGTCGTAGTTCGATTTCATGTTTATCAAGTACCCGACAACGATTATGGACATCGGTGGATGGAGAAGGCCTCCGGATTGATAGGATTCCCACACGATAACTATCAAATAATACCAAATACAGATTGTAGTTGTGTCGACCGTCGCAGCGCGGTTCTCGGAAAGGCAGTGGCGCTGGGTTGATCTTATATGGTATGTCTGCGACTTTTCGCTTCTTTTAGCTCGCGAGCCGTGCAGAAATTTCGATCACGAGCGAGCAATTTAGCGGGTCGGACTATCTCATTGTTCTCCAAAAATTCCCTTCCGTGATGCTCGCAAGATATACCGTGGAGCAGATGATGGATGGCAGGTAATTTCGAATTGGCCGCTCGAAAATGTGTTTATTTATAAATTTTATCTGCGGGCTCCACTTATATTTAGAGACAATCTTTATGAAGTGGTTTTGATAACTAGCAGGTCTACGGTTGATTTTTACGGCCTCTTTAAATAAATATTTGAAACCAGGAATGTAAAAGAAGAAATTCCTTGAATACTACGAGCATTAATCTGACGCTTATTTTCCATCTTTATTTTCTAAATTGTAAAAAATAAAATTGAAGTGCACCATAATTTTTTATTAATCGCTTACATAATAGAAAACATGAAAATAAGTTGAGAGCAGACCTGCAAAATGCAAAAATGTTTTGCTCAAACACTCTTTTATATACAGGGTGTCACAGAATAACGTGTACAACGGAAGACCACAGATGCGTGGACACAAAATAGGCAGATTTAGGCTAATTCATCTGTATCCGAAATCGTTTCGTTTGGCCGCTAGATGGCTTAGAAGTTCGGAAAATTTTTTTTGAATCTGAATCTTGAATTCGATTTCGATTATTTTTGGGGTGTGGACTTTTGCTTTCAATCTACAAATTTTGATGTTATACAAAGTGTTTTTTAAAACGCACAACTCCTACAAAATTGATGTATGGTGATAATATCCGTTCATAACTGTTTCCTATTTTGGGCAATAATGGCAACTATTTTTTATTTGATGCGTGATACCATTTCGAAGTTTTTGGATCTCTTACAGAATTTTGATTAAATGAGCGGTTTGGGTACAAAAAAATATTTTTTAAATGTCTACATTATCTTGCCACCAATATAACAATACTTAACACAGTGCTAGTAGTCACTGATTTTGTAGGTTGGCTGTAATTTCAGTTTGATCTTTAAGTCATTGTACCTGCGAATTATACACACATACGACGAATTAAGAGTTATTTACAACTTGCCTAATTTTATTGAAATAATTCGTAAAAACATTCAAATACAATACAAAATGCTGGAAATAAAAGTAATAAAGTTGGGGTTATAAAATTACGACTTATAAAAACTGTTCAAAATGACAACAACAAAGGTGCCTCCACAACTCAGTTCAGTGTTAGATGTGGAATAATGCACTGTTGTTTTCAGAGTGCCCCAAAGACAATAGTCGGAAGTTGTTAAGTCTGGTGAATATACAGGCCAGTTAACAGGAAATTATTCCTTCTACCGATTCATCGACGAGGGAATCTATGGTTCAGATACTGCCGGACATTTACAGTGAAATGTGGTGGAGCGTCATCATGCATAAACCACTTGTTAGCTTTTAGTAATAATGACACATTTTCCAACAACTCGGGTTTTGCAAAAATTCTAAATAGAAATCCCCATTCAGTCTATTGGGTAGAATAATAGGGCCAATAATAATGCTATCCCAAACACGAGCAAACTGAAATTACAGTCAACCTACAAAATCAGAGCCTACTAGCACTTTGTTAAGTATTGTAATATGGGTGGCAAGATAATGTATATATTTAAAAAATAGTTTTTTGTACTCAAACCGCTCATTTAATCAAAATTCTACAAGAGGCCCAAAAACTTCCCAAATAATATCACCTACCAAATATAAAATAGTTGTCATTATTGGCCGAAAGAGGAAGAAGTTATGAACGGATATTATCACCATACATCAATTTTGTAGGAGTTGTAAGTTTTAAAAATTATAATACCAACATGTGCAGATTGAAAGCAAAAGGTCACACTCCAAAAATAATCAAAATCGAATAATGCGTATTCGAATTATTTACAAAATTCAAAAAATTTTTACTAACTTTGAGGCCATCAAGCGGCCAAACGAAGAGATTTTAGAAATAGGTGAATTGGCCTAAATCTGCCTATTTAGGGTCCACGAATCTGTGGTCTTCTATTGTACACGTTATCTGGGACACCTTATACCTATATTTATCATAAAAAAGAAAAGTTTTTATCCTCATCGGCCTAAAAATGCTTCAGTTTCATTCAATATTAGTAGTTTTTCACGTATTTGAAAATATGTAATTGGAAGTAAAGTTCTGGAATATGGTCTAAACTAAACCATTCCTTTATGTCATGGCAAAAAAAAATATTAAAAGAATTAGAAGCGATTTTTGAAAAAGTATTTTTCCAATATCAGTAACTAAATTAAAAATCGATTTTTTACTTCTTCGCCTTAGTACATAATACATGACGTTTGTTATATGTTTACACAGGATTTAGTCGTAATTATAGCAGTAATTGTTTGTCTATGGGAATCATAGAATGGATTGTGTATTTGTTATTACACTCGTAAGTAAAATCGTTGTAATCTGCAAATTTTCACAAATTACGTTATCGTATGTATAATTCGAACTGATGATTTTACAGAAGACTCTTAAAAAATTATGGGTAATAAGTATTAACTGGAACGTGGAGTTTCGCAAAAACACAACCATCTTTTATTCCACATTCGAACCTGTAGTGTTGCTGTTCTTTTGATGCACAAATCGTGTCGAAATTTATCGTTCTTTGATATATAGCACAGTGTTCTAAAAAGAACTATTTGAAGTCGGTGCGATGTTCTCTGTATTTGGCGATGAATTTTAGTGACATACTGATGGGTGCAGCATTTTGTCTCACAATGAATACTTGTCCCATTAAAATAGCCATTCAAATTCAATTTATAAGTTTACTTTATAAATATTTAAGAGAGACTTGTGATAGCGACGGATTTATACTCACGAGAGGCGCGTTTGGAAATGTATGGATACATTTTGTTTTAATAAAGTTCCAATAATAGATAATAACCTCAGCTAGGAATCTTTGACCTGAGACTGGGTTCTGTGGGGGTGGACTCGCTATCAGAACAACTAGGCCAGCTTCTTCTGGGGTTAGATAGCGGCCTTTGTAATTGGTCGTTTCGAATACTTTCAAACGTTTCTTCGTTCTTCGCTGTCGGTATCTTCAACGGTGACTCTGGAAAAACTTCGCCGCGACTGAGACCACTATTAACATTTATTTTACATTTTTTTAGGTCGTTCAGCTATCAATAATTTTTAGATAGACTTATAGTTTATTTACTTCAGTCACTAGGTGTTCTAAAGATATATGTTACAGAACAGATTATTATTTTTATTATACACATGATTCAAAAATATTTTGACAGTATAAATTACAGTAAATTTAACACTATTATGTGTACTCTTTTTATTTGATTAGGTATCTCTGCCACATTGAAAAGAAATAAATAATCCTTTGTGCCAAAATTATTAGTAAAAGGATTTATTTTATAAATTTAGTTTTGCCTAACCAGAAATATCTTACATTGCTAAGCTACGACAATATAATAATCGCTACAAAAATAAGTTATAGAAATATTACACAAAATAAAACTTAATAAAAAAATAAACTGAACTAACCAAATTCCTAAAATAAAACAAGGAATCGATTAATAGTTTAAAAAAGTAGATAATTTATATTTCCAAACACGGAGAGTGTTGCCGAGTCCAGTAACATCAATTCTGCACCGTGGTAAAAAATTGGACATTTCGAGAAGATCTCTACGGCGTATTCCCACGAAAGATTTGAATTTTCACGCCTACAAAGTTAAATTGACTCAAGAACTGAAGCCTACTGACCACGCAGAGCGAAGAGAGTTGGATTATGAACAACAAGTGGATGTGATTTCTCGAATAAAATCATCTTCGGCGATGAGGCTCATTTTCATCTCGATGGCTTCGTTAATTGACAAAATTGTCGCACTTAGAGTTCATGAAGCCCACGAGTGATTGTTGAAAAACAAATTCATAAACAGCGTCACTGTTTGGTGCTGATTTTGGCCTGGAGGAATCATCAGACTATTCTTCTTCAAAAATGCGGCTTGTCAGGCAATAACAGTTAATGGTACTCGCTATCGCGACATGATAATCCAGTTATTTGTACCTAAACTGCAAGATATGGATGTAGACGACATGTGGTTTCAACAAGACGGTGCCACATGCCATACAGCTCGGGAAATAATTTAACTACTGCATGAATCATTTTCTGGTCGTGTAATTTCCCGTTTCGGTGATCAGAATTGGCCGCCAGCGATTTAATTTGGACCGTTGGACTTTTTTTAGGATTTTTTTGAAGTCGAAAGTTTATGCCAACAAGTTCACGACCACCCACGCCTTGAAGGAGGAAATTGAGTGCTGTATCAACGAAATTCAGTATTTATGCAAAACGGTCAGAAATTTTCGACAAAAAGGAGCGTATGTATACTTTATGAATAAATAAAAAATGTTTACTTTTTAATTAAAAACCTGTGTTATCTATTAAAATTACTTCTTGCGTGAATTTTTAATATGATTTTTTTCACATGGAATAATGTTAAATTGCTGACTACCTTGTATGTTGCTGAATTAATATTTAGCAAAATGAATTATTTCAATAGAGCCACTAATTTACAAATTATCTTTTAAATAACATGTGGTCTGAATTTCAAAAGGAACCATGAAAAGTTAAATCGAATAAATACACAAGCAGATAAATAAATTTGAAATATATTTTTCGCCCGTTGTCTTCACAACTGCTACGCATATTTCAGATTTTTAATGGAATGTTTTGTTGTGAAAGTGGAATGACGAAAAATATTTGGATATTAAAAATCGCAATTCCTACCATAACCACAAATATTTCAGGGTTCTTTCGTAGTACTTGAACTGTATGTATTATTTATGCCTTTTTGTATCTATTAGGTGATATGGAACAAGAGACCTAAGCCAAATAATGAATAATGCAAACTAGAAGTTGAGATAATATTTTCATTTGAGTCTATGGTCGCAAATGTTTCGTTTGAACTTTTAAATAAATAAAAAAAGAAAGTGAATTCAAATTAAAATCAAATTATTGAATATTATTATATACAGTTTTATCGTTTTATAAAAAATGTGATAACAATCATTCTATTTTAAAATGAGACCCTCGAATTTCTACAGTGTTATATTTCAGTTTCGATTGTGTATAACAAATAAAACAAAATCCATTTATTGACCTATTGTAAAACCCACAACACCCGCACAGATACTATTTCTGTTTCAATAGCAGATACACAATCGAAGTTGGTTTGTGGACGTCATAACCTTCCAAATAACAAACTACATACAGGGTGTTTCAATAAAAAATTTCCACTTGGACAATATCGGAATTAAAAACAGAAACAAAAAAACTGGGACACGTCGATTTTCTTTTCAAGGGAGACACGTGGTGGCGTTAGTTTTGGGGTCTTGGAAGCTACCCCTTAGGCAGGGGTGTAAAGTACCCTTTAAATGACATCCTATATTGAGTGACACTTCATTTTAAAGCATTTTCAATTCTACTCAAAATTACATACGACATTTTAAATTTTGGGTTGGATGTGACAATAAAATCATACTTAAAGAATAAGACAAAATATCAATGAATGCATGTTATTTTATTAAGTTGTTCAAATTGTTTTTCCTCCGCTTACATGCAAAATAAAATTTTTGCTTCACTTCCGAACATTTCGAAGCATTTCGTGCGTTATCTGACGAGTCTTCAACAATTTCTCGTTAAAAAAAAATTGTTTTGATTTTTCGTTTATCTGTCAATACAAAAACTTCATACTCTATCAGTTCAACTTTTTTACCTGTTTTACTTTAAATGAGACAATATTGTTTCGTCTTGTCTTGTTGAGACAATATCCCGTAAAATCATCACAAATTGCTGAAAAAATGGAAATAATTAGTTTGCTCTATAAGAATAATGTGCACGACAGGAAGCACAGATTTTTAATGATCGTCATCCTGACATAAACACGTCGCATCGGTTCGTCCTGGATTTAGTGCATACGTTTTCGGAAACTGGATCAGTTGCAAACAGAAAGCATCAACGTGAACGGGTCGTACGTATGAGGGTAGTCCTGGGTCACATCGCAATGGAACCAAATTTGAGTCTTAGCAAACTTGCAAGTACTTGAGGAATTTCTGTACCTAGTTATCGCCGAATTTTAAAAATTCATAAGTATCACCCATACAAAATTAATTTGGTACAAGAAATTAATGAAGACGATTCTGATCGCCGCTTGCAGTTCTGTGAAGAAATGAGTGATCGTGCTCGAAGGAATCCAAATTTGTCGTACTCAATCTGTTTTTCCGATGAGAGTACGTTCTAATTGGATGATCGAGTCAACTGCCATCATTGCGGCTACTGGAGTGATGAAAATCCACGCATTTTTCATAAAACTTATCCGCAGCATCTGAGGAAATTGATTGTTTCGGCGGGCACACTGGGAGACCACCTGATAGGGCCTTTCTTCCTACCGGGAAATCTGGATGGAAACATGTATCTGAATCTACTGGAAACGAATATCCGATGATTGTGGAAGTATTGGAAAATGACATCGCTTGGCCAGAAGAGGATGTGTGGTTTCAACAGGTAATTTTCTTAATCAGAACTTTTCAAATTCGTGGATGGGACGCAGAGGTTCAATTGAGCGGCCTCCCAAATCGCCAGATCTAACGCCCTTAGACTTTTTCTATGGGGACACTTAAAATCGAAAATTTATGCAACACGATCGAACTCACTTGAGGGGCTTCGTCGGCGAATTGTTGAAGAATGTCATCAGATAACGATTGAAATACTTCGAAATGTTCGTTCGGAAGTCGAGCAAAGATTTTATTATTGTATGGAAGCGGAGGGAAACCAATTTGAACATTTAATAAAATAACATTATTTCATTCATTGATATTTTGTCTTATTATTTAAGTGATGATTTTATTGTCATATCCAAATTAAAATTTAAAAAGTCGTATGTCGTCGTGAGTAGTATTGAAAAATTTTAAAAGGAGGTGGCATTTAAAATAAGGTTCCATTTAAAGTTTAAGGGTATTTACGGCCTTGCCTAAATAGCTTCCAATACACCAAAACTTACTCCCTCACGTGTTCCTCTTGAAAAGAAAATCGACGCTTCTCAGGTTTTTTTGTTTTTTTTTTAATTCTGATATTTTCAAGGTGGGAAGATTTAATTGAAACACCCTATATGTAAAATAGGTAAATACCCTGTACCTACTTATTATGTACATACGAAAAGCAATTAGCAAATTAATTTTAACATTTTCATATCTGTAAATTGTGGTGTTGACGTCATTTAGTAGAGTAGAGAGTAAATTTAGAAAATTCGTAAAGGTTTAATACATTTAATTATACATTTTTAAATTATTTTCTTATAAATCTTGTGATTGTAGGGAGACGCATGACCATAATATAGCTTTATTACTGAGTGGGTTTCAAAATAGCCGACCACCAAGGATCAAAAAAATTACCGTATAATTTTTAACAGCTAAATAAATCAGAAATCGCTTTCAACTTCATGCCTAAATTGGTATATAATTTGCAGCGATAAAAAGTTTGTATTGTAATTATGACCCGGTAATTTATCAAGTTTGTGTATTTATCAGATGATCCGATATTTTTTTAGAGAACGCAAAATGAAATAAACTAATAAACATTTTTTGCTTCAATATATATATAAATTTGAATAAGTAGTGTAGTAGATGTTTGCCAAAGAATTATGATCTACGATAATAGGACTGCAAATTATTATTTTCTATAAATATTCAAAACCTTTTATATCCTTAAAGGGATGCGCTAATACGAGCATATTTAACGAGTTAAATTATTGGCCTGACATTAATTAACACATTTTTTATTACCAGTTATAAACTCGTTAATTTTCTTAAAAGTGTAGTTCCATTTCGGTATAATAAAAATTTTAAATTAAAATCCGCCCATTTTCATTAAAATTCACACTATAGGTGCGCAATATTAAGTGAATATTAATGTTTTAAATTATATCGTACCGTTCGAAACAAACAGAGTGACCACTTTATCATTTTAAATAAAGTTTGAGTACAGCTGAGTTATTATTTTTTAGCCTAAAAATAAATCGAATAATAATTAAAAAAAATCGTTTTACAATAAATATTATATAGCAATTTTGTTTTGTAAATTCAATTTTAAATGCTTTTTTGTTGTATTTAAATTTTTATTTTATGTATTTTAGATTTATACAACTGTGTAGTAGGCTTATTTTATACAAAGAAAAATTAAATAAAAGCTCGAAATTACCAGTTTTTCGAATAAAATATATTTTTTTCTTTTTTCAAATACAATTGAGACTCAAATGTATCGATCTAAATCCCAAAATATTCAGTGCATCGAAATTCTGGGGATTCTTAGTGACAGAATTTCGCAATAATCCACATAATTGTATAAAAATTCAGTCAGTTCAGTTTTTACCTTTATTAAGTCACCAGCATCACCAGTATTTCTTGTAGTTAAATTATTGATCTGTAGATATTTGTTCTAACAAAACATAAGTAGGTAAAATTATTTGCATTACTTACTTTTCTTTGTTAACTTAGTTCTAGTCTTAATTTAGTTTAAGGTTTTGTCGTTCTTGACCACTTTTTTAATGTACCTACCTGTCTTTTACTTTGTAATGATTTAGTACTCTCTAATTGTAATATTTGTTAGCATTATGTTGAGTTGTCATAAATAATAGAATTAATTAATTAATTTATACTCAAAAAATTATTTAAATTTACACACCAGATCACTGATTGATTATTTTGATGCCACAGAAGTTATTGTAAGATGACCTTATAGTTATGTCATAATGTTAAATTTCATTATATTAATAAGATAATTTTACACGACATGTGGCGTCAAAATATCCAATGATCTAGTGCTAGTGTATAATTTTACATAACATTTTTATTAATTTAGGTCAAACATCTATCTGGACAGGTTTTTTGAGAACTTGCGATATTTTTTAAAAATTTTAACACCTACATATTTTATCTTGTGTCACACAGATCAATTTTTTTGTAAATCCTCCCTATATAAATAGAGGTGTATACAGGGTGTTAAAAAAAGAGTGTAAAATATTTAAGGAGGTAATAGTATGAACCAAAATAAGCAGAAAAGTCTCAATAAACATTGGTCCGCAAAGTAACGGTTGCGGAGATATGGAATGTTTTATGTTTTTTAGCCCCCTTTTTTATTTTGCAAAAACGTTGTGTATTTTCTTATAATAGTTGGTTGATGTTTAGTGAAATAAACAGTACGTATTTGACAGTTGTTCTCAGTGCACAAGTTTTCTTTCGCTATGGCTGGTTACTCTAACGCAGAATTAACAGACATGCAATTCATGTATGGTCGTGCTAATGGGAACGCCACCGAAACGCGACGTCTTTATGTTGACGCTTATCCAAATCGCCAGATTCCTTCACAACGCATGTTTGGAAGAATTCACCAAAGATTGCGTGATACCGGTTCCTTGAGCAAACAGTACCATTTATCCGGAAGACCAAGGTCGGTATCCACTCCTAGAGCAGAAGAAGAAAATCTAGCACTGGTAGAGCAGAATCCAGGTACGAGTGTGCGGAGAATATCAGCCGAGGTAGGAATTAGTGGTCCTGTTGTTTGGAGAATCCTTCACGAGCAACTGCTTTATCCATACCATGTGCAACGAGTACAGGCCTTAAATCCAATAAATGATCATCAAGCACGTTGGTTGCAAACATTCTTTTAACTGATGAGGCCGGGTTCACAAGAAATGGAGTGTTTAATTTTCACAATACGCATATTTGGGCCGACGAAAATCCTCATGCTCTAATAGAATCTGGACATCAGGCACGTTTTTCATTAAACATTTGGAAGGGTATTGTAGGTGACAGGTTTCTAGGTCCTGTTGTTTTACCAAACCGATTAACAGGCGCTGCTTACCTCAATTTTCTGCAGAACACACTGTATGAGTTTTTGGAAGACATTCCTTTGAATCAGAGGCAACAAATGTGATTCCAGCATGATGGTGCTCCAGCTCATTTTTCCATGGCCGTTAGAGAGCATTTACACCAAACTTTTCCACATAGATGGGTAGGAAGGGCCGGACCTGTTTTATGGCCTCCAAGATCGCCTAATCTGAACCCTCTAGATTTCTTTGTTTGGGGAAAATGAAATGAAATACTTTTTAACTGCGTTTTATTTTTTGTAAAAATACAGTTTATCAGGGGTATGCGTGTGTTAATAAGTGCCAATATACATACTAATAGAGCTCATCAATATAGCCGAGCCATTGATGGCGTCAGCGGTTCCGAAAATGTTTTATTGTGTTATTGTAGTAAATCAACAGGTATTAAAAAAATAAATTATTCTGTTTTCAAAGTATCCTCTCCAAGTTTATAAACGCCCTGTATTATATACCATATTTTCTTGAAATAACTATTAAAATACGTTTTTGTACGTAACTTGTTCAAAACAGTGTTTTTGGCAATTTTACGTGTTGACAGTTTTCATTTCACATGCCAAATCATTTTGCACTAGTTAGATACAGAAATAACTATTATAATAAAAGGAAGAGTTGCACTTTACATTGTAAGCTTTATATTTTAAATTTCGAATTTTAAGTGTTTTGGTTTCAAGCTAACGGAACAGAAAAAGTAAAATGTTTTGAATGAATGATACTAATATGCCTCGAATTAGAGTTTATTCTGTAACAAATACTTAAAAGTCAAAACTCGTTGACCTCTGTTAAAAATATGTGCCTGCATTTACAAATTAAAAAAAGTTTAATCATATTTTGTGTGCGCGGGAAGAATCTGATCCTTTTAATAAAAACGCACACATTTTTTAAATTTTAACATGATTTTAACATTTCAAATATGATTTTATTATAATTGTCTTTAAGATTTTGAAAAAAAAATGTTACTTCGAAAATGCGTTTATTCTGTTGTATTCTACATGGTGTTAAAGTGAAAACACCGTTTTCACTTTATAATTGTAGCTACGTGACATTGTTTTAAACATCTGATATAAAATATTTTGAGAAATAATTGTTCATTAAAAAAAAAAACACATTTGAGTTCTCTGGTTATTCTTACACAAAGTAGTAGTAGTAAGTTTGTAGTATAAAAACAGAAACTCAGGATCATTAAACCACAATAAAAAACACGTAAACAGTACACATACAAATCGATTATAATATGAAATGCAAAACGTAGCTCCATCAAGCTACCATCAACAATGATAATAATCAATTAACCTTCAACGTCGTCACCAAATAAATATTTAACATGCACATACATGACCGGCTTGATCAAGGAAATTCAATGGCCTTCATTTAAAAAACACAAATTTTGTGCAAATTTTTAATACAGGTTTTTATAGGTAGAACTTCAAAAGGGCGTATTATGCAATCAATTTGGATTTGCGTTTTGAATAAAGACGAAAATATTTACCCCAGAAGCTACATTGTAGCGGCAATTCTCGGCATGACCATTGCAGACACACTGACCCCCAACACTTATATCTCTGATTGAGTAGAAGAGCCTTTTATCCTTCCAGATATCCTGTGTAAACCATCGGGGCAATGGTTCCTGAGTGCCTCTTAAACCCATTAGTCGAAGACGGACGTATTGGGCCTTCGTAAACTCTAATAATTCCGGACTCGTCTCGTTCGCTCCCGGTCGTCCATGGACCAAGGAGGTATGAATCTGAAATAAAATCGAGGGATTTAATATCTTTCGAAATGCATTACGATAGACTGAAAGCATAGAGTTCTGGACGGTTGTTTAATTCCTGGAAGGTTTCTAGAAGTGAGAGGATTCGAAATAATGTCATAGCGGTTCCTATGGGTTTGGTAAAATAAGTTGCAATGTAACCTATAGCTAAGAGAGAAAAGAAAAACTGTAAGACAATACCTGTAAAATTTCAGATCGATTAGTCTTTTTTTCCTAATATAGCACCTGTGAAGTTATTGTCTCATGAAAGTCAGCAGACATTGATCTGTGTCATAGTATGCTGTGTTCTTGAAACTTTCATTTGTTAGTTAAATTCAATGTCGAATATCAGTCCGTATATAGGTAGTAATTTCCTCCTTGAGAAATTCTAAGATATTGTCGACAATATGTATTTTAGATAGATGAAGAATAATTTTCAAAATTTAAATAATTACTCTGCAATTTTAAAGTGACATTTATTCGGATACTTATTTTCTTAATAAACATAAAACACACCACAGAAATGAGACGACTCCCAAATCCAAAGCCAAAGGCTGTGCGGAAGGGCTACACTCGAAAAAACGCGTGCAAACACCCATTATCCATCGACATTGCTAGTGCCGACGCTAGGGATCGAACCCGGACCAGAATAGGAAGTCTGGCCGAGAAATGCTTGCCACCGTACTCTCGACCGACTACGCTACCGTGGCCATAATAAATCTACAAAATATTTTTGGTACACATATAACATTATAACATTCATTTCATAAAACGAAATTTATAAACATAACTAGAATCAATTGTACAGAGCTTCATAAATGTTTACAAGCCACATGACCACCGAGCTTAGGCAACCCAACATTGCACTATTGGTACTGGTAACGAAAATTCCCTAAATCTTGGTGCCATCAATATTGATGGTGCGTTTACAATGAACAGAAAAAAAACCGTTACGCCGAGACAATTTTTAAGTTTACTGAAATTGAATTGCCAACGTGAAGGAAACAAATTAAATTACTGTTCTAAACAAAATTACTGGTCATGTGGCTTGTAATCATTTATGAAGGCATCTGTGTGTCGATTTAGCACTTAAAGAAAAGTATTCAATTGTAGATTGCGTAAAAAATAATGAACATGAGTTCAGTGGAGTAAGGAGTGCATTAACGCAAAAAAAAAACTGATGAGGAAAGAAGCGTTTTCTTATTTTGATATAACTTGTCAAATAAACCAAGGAAACGATGAAATTGAAATTTGAAAACTGCGTAGTTTTTAAAAGTCGTCAACAACTAACAAATCCATTTCTCTTCGAGAAATTAGTGCATACTAAATTAGACAATTTTGTTCCAATTTAACTATATGTGACAGTTTTTTAGGTGGCAGTGTTACCGCAATTAGTATCTAGTTTTGAACTCCATTATATAACAGTAAAAGCTATAAATCTACATATAAAATTAAAGCTCATTCGTCTATTCCATGGAATGTCTTAAAGAAAAATATCAACCCGGAAAAATAAGTTTAAAACAGCCGCCATTTTGTTACCTAATACCTAATACCTAATACCTAATACCAAATACCTAATACCTACGAGAATTGAAAAATTATAGGAGACAGGCGTACGGTATTTTAAGTGACGGACCCTGTATTTATTATATTAAGAATTTATTACTTGTATTTCATATTTTCATATGCATTTTTGTTATTTTTTAAAAAGAACGTGCATTTTTTCAATAAAATAGGAATTTGGGTTTATATTTAACTTAAGTAAAGTTGAAAATGGGAATAAATTTTGAAATGAAAAGAAAAAAATGAGCAAGTGTCGGTGAAACTTTACGCTTGAAATAGTAGTAAAACTGTCCTGTATAACGAAGGCTTATATTTTTAGGTCAATTATTTGGGTCCATTAACATTTTATAATGTCGAGATACCATGCCAGAAAATTTAGTATCCATGCTTCTATACTTTTTTTCTAATTTTAATGTGTACGAGATCCAATATACCTCTTTTATGCATATTCAATCTTTCTTCGGAGATATTACAGTTCTGACGAAAAACCTATCACTACTTATTTATTGCCTTCAGATCATCAGGATAAATATTGATTCTGCAAACTTAGTTTTGGACTGATAGAATAAAACTCTAACTTCGTCAGTTTGTTCGAAGTTGGCAAAGTAAGGACTGATCCGATTTCAATAAATCTTGTCTTGTTAGATGTACAGATGAAACTCCTAACAGTTTTGTTTACGGGATTATTTTGGTGAATTATTCTATTGAATTGTGTGTCTGTTTGAAGAAGAATATTAGTGTTTTCATGCTATTTTACCTAAAATACTATATGCTGACATTAATGCATGTAGATATTACCTCTCACAGTTGTAAATTTGGAGTTGCACTTTAATATGCTAGATTTTTTATTAACTGTGGAACTTTTTAAACGTATATGCAGCGTTGTGTCTAAGGTAATTTGTTTGTAATGGTTTATGCTGTAAACCCTGTATTGGTTGTTACTTGTATAAATAATATTCATATAGGTTTAGTTTAGTTTAGTTTAGTTTAGGTATATGAAGTACGTGCATTAATTTACATCATTATTTCTTATATCAATTTCTTAGGTTTATTTGGCATATATACTAGGTCAATTAGATCTACCATTAAATTCAACTAACATCTTATCTATACAGATATAATTGTCAATGCAGTAACATATTGGTGAATTTTCTACCAACGTCTATGACATCGGAGCTTCTCCATAATATTTAAAGTTTCAGTATCATTAAAAACGTGAGCAGGGTTTACACTTTTTAGAAACATCGTTATTCTAAAAATATCTCATCGTGTGCCATCCGTACAGAAAAGAGAATCTACATTTTCATTATGGGATTTCTCGAATAATGTCTATCTTGCATTCTTATTTTGTTTTCATTTATATATTGTGCTTTTACCATTTAGATTTTTCGTTAGTTATACCTGTATATACGTACAATTTCTTTTATCACTGGTAAAAATTAAAAACGAAATAACATAGAATCAGTCGAGTCTCCTAGATTTCTATGATTGCTGAGTACAAATAAAAGATAATTTTATTTGTACTCTTATGAGCATTTTTTTTGTTTCTCGAAATCAATACTACCGATCATTTGAAAAGATGTTTTCCATAATAAGATTTGTACTCACTATTTTCTTTTCTTTCATTACTTTCATTTATATTTATATTTGTATTTTCACTTATATTCTCGTTGTCATTATTTTTATCCTGGCTACTCATTTCCATCTTTAGTAAGTAATTCCTCTTCATCAGCTTCTAAGTTATTGAACTATCTCATCACAATTTCTTCAAAGTTTGTATTTTTAACTTGTCACTAATCAACCCATATATTAATTGGATGTATTGCAAAAACTAATACATATTGGCCCTCCCCCCTCAACCGCTGCAAATACACGGGCTCGAACATTCTTGGGAAGAGAAAAACACATGCGCATTCGAAGTATAAGACATGATCCTTTTCATGGAACAAAAATTCACCGGTCACCAGTTAAGCGAAAATTCCTATACCCCACTAGGGGTATAGGAATTTTCTCTGGCTATCCTTGAATTTGATCTGGACCATGACCTTTAAGGTCATATCAAGATCACGAGAATTTTTTTAAATGGGACTCCATAATTTTGACCCCGGAAATGACCATGAGTCAAGATCAAGGTCAAAAATCAATGTCTCAAAGTAGCCCAACAGTACGGGAATAGCAGAATAACCCGCCAGGAAAATTGTTTTCCATCATAGTTCTAGGATTCTTGATAGGCATTAAACCGGTGATCTTGGATTTGATGATCTTACATGTTTACTAGATATTGAAGGTGTAATTCAATGCTGCACGGATCTGTAGTCCGCAGACTAACTGTTTCCCAAGATATTAAATAATTTAATCCCTGTGTCCCAATGACGAGTTAATTGGACACATATTTATTCTGTTACTTATTTAAGCGTTTCACCAGAATTCCTGCCTTCTTTAGGACTGCAATAAGAAAAGTTGTCACATAGTGCGTCAAAATCATTATTTAATTCTTTGAAGTGGTGTAAAATTGCGGCTGCTTCTTCTGTTTTATCAAACAATATATTATTAATGACCTTATAACAATTTTATGTGTTGTTAATGAGCAATCCAAAACAGTTTTCAACAGTCAGACGCATGGGCATTCCAATATAATGGCTCAAAATGTTTCGATTCAGTAAATAAATGCTTTAAATAATCATGTCTTTGAATGAATTGATTTCTATTTCTCGAGTTAGTTCAGTTTTGCTGAGGCAGAAAATGATCTTGCGTTCGGCATACTGAAGCAGCGTGGAATTAAATGGTACACCTTGTATGAAAAATAAGCATCGAGGTAGTTAAACGGACTTTATCGCCGCAGTATCTATTCGTGCCAATGATAACTAATTTACAGCTCTCGAACGCGCACCTGTTGGCTCGCCAGCCCATAAATTGGCAAGCTTTTATTCAGTTGCGTCGACTAATCGACCAAATAGAATCGGGGAAATTATCCGCATAACTCGCAATAAAATTGACGCAGATAAATCAAATCGCCGCTGAATAACTTCGACTCGTGTACTTGCATGCGTGGACTGGCAAAAACTTGATATTAATCGGGCACATATCGGTTCGACCAGTCCAGTTTCTTCTTCTCTCTTCTCTTTTTTCTTGGAGCTTTCGAGTTTTTTCTCTGGGTGTTGATTTCTTCCGCGTTCTTTGCTTATAGTTTTGTAGCACATGTAGAAAATTAAAAAAATTATATATAATAGATATACATAATAATTAATAATTTATTTCGTGTATGAAGTTATATCTTAAGGTGGAGATACATTGTTAAAATGTCGTGGTGTATCACGTTAGTTCATATGGCAGACAAATATGAACCAATGATTTTGTACATAGCTTTTCAGTACTAGATTAGATTTTATATGATATAATAATACTAGGTACCTACCTTTTAACAGTCTCGGCCAATGATCATCCCTTTTACTTGGCTCCACGATGAAAAGCGTGATTAATAGCAATATGTCTTCTATAGACATAGGTATGCACAAAATCATAGGATTATACTCTTTACATGTCACATGACTTTACGTGATACAACGTATACCATTGAGTAATTGGGTTACTGCGTAATCCTCCAACAATGTCCAAGACCATCACGATCTGGGTGCTGATTAGAGTCGACAGAATATGGCTTTAGAATATGCTGTTAAATTTAAACAGAGAAAACCAGTTGATGTTCGAATCTTCGGGTTGCTTCCGCCAATTCCTGATGTGCATCATATCTCGCCTCTTGGATTTGGGCTATCTTTGGACTTGTCTCGACTTGTCAAGGGATCCAGCTGCATTCTTGGGATTTCTTTAAAAATTTTAAACTGAGTCGCTCTTTTGTTCCTGTGATGGTCATTGGTGATTGCTCTGCCAACAACATCTGGATCATCTGTTCTGGTTGGGTGTGTTTAAAGGGTGAAAATTTCAGTTTTCAAGCGACTATATCTGGATGTTTGTACCGGTATGTTCCATGTAAGTGTCCCAATGTCGGAGTCGTTTTGGAGCTATTTAGCTATTTAGTGCTCTATGATTTCTAGTGTTGGAATCGAAACATGGGTAATTTTCGAAACATCTCGCGTGATAGCACAATGTGATGAATAGCGGTTTTTTGCTTTTAAAATAGTATATTCAGCTCTACCCACAACGTAATTAGAAATAGAAAAAAAGGTTATTAAATCAGAACTCATTGTAGTCATAAAAATACATAAATGATAAATTAAGAGCAGAATTATGTTGGAGCTGCAATGAATGATAAGAGCGGCGATGCGAGCAACCCTAGGCAAATTAAACAAACATTTTTAAGAAAGATATCTACTAATGATACTTTCATATTCATTCGATTGTGAACTCAGTATGTTGATAGTACAGTTAGACCATTTATTGTCTTAATGTTCCTCTACCGCGCTGCTTGCCGCTTTCATCGCTGCTTTGCTCTCTGCTCGAGTATCTGTTAAGCGATAAGATAAAAAAATGGTATGGATGTTGACATTATAAATGAAAATTTTGTAATGGTGTTACAAGAAAGTGAAAAAACTATGACATATATTAATACGAATACGAGAACTATAAAAGTCATTTAAAGCATTTCTGTAACAATTTTGTATAGATATTCTAAAACTGAATAAAGTTTTGTTTCAACAATGGTCACAGTTTTCGCCTATTTGGATATTGTAAATGTATTTTCAGTAAGAAGTAAGTAAGTGTAAATTGACAATAATTTTGACAGTTTAGAATTAATTCACCTTCACCTCTAAATTACTAGATTTGCGAAATATGTAAAATGCGAAAATATGTTTAAAAAATATTATATTTATAGAAAAAGTGCTACCTAATTTAGGTTCTTACAGCTTGCGATGAATTTTATTTGTCACTATTTAAGCGAATGATAATCAGAAGAGTATTGTGATAAATTACCATTAATATTTTGTTTAATAAATTCGTAGAATTTTTTGATAAAATATTGGAAATGAATCTACCTTTATTAAAGTTATTCATCACAGTAAGAATTTATTCAGACGTGGGCATATAACACTGTGAGAAATTGATTAATTCGTAAGTGCTCCTCCACTATAATTTCCAGCTCTCCATCTCCTTAGAAAGTCACCCAGATTATTAGATTATAAGATAATTGATTCCTCACGCCTCTTTAGATAACTGGCCATTAAGTCCATATTTCACTCTGATGGCTTCTGATTCTTCACACTAATTCATTTTGTGACATGTAGCTGTTGAACAATGAAATTTAACTCAGCACCCGGATCCCGTAATATATTTTCTGAATTTTAATAAAGGCACACCAAAAAAGAGAAAGCAGGAACACAACGACTGGAGTTGCGTAAGTTAAATGTGCATTATTTATTTATTTGTTATTTTAAAAATAAATTTTCGGAGGCATCTACTTGAGGAGGATATAATTTTTCAATTTCTACAGGTCATTTGTTTGTCGCTGCTAGCGCTATTGTTGGATACAGTTAATATTTTTCCTAACATAAATTATGATAGCTGCTTACATTATTATATAATAAAAATAATGACTATTTATACATATTTTGACGTAAGGCCTGCGAGACGCTTTATTTATGCACAGGCTGGTCCATTTTCGATGGGATTTCAGGGTATCTCAGAAACTACTAAAGATATGATAAATCAGACACCACGTTCTCGAGCTCGATTTTCATGGCAAACTCGACTGTCAAATCAGAAATTTGATATCTTCATTTGTTTCTGAGTTACAGGGTGTTTCTCGTTATTGTGACACTTTTGGACATGTCTGTATCTCAGCTGTTAAATAAGTTAGAGTTAAAGTGAAAACTGCTCAAGACTAATTTTTTGGCGTAGAATTGAATGCCGGTATTAGATTTTTAGTAGGTCTTAAGATTCCCGAGTTATGACCCAAAGTTATAATTTTTTAAATGGAAATCGTAGCTGACCATGGCCTAAAAAAAAATAGAGATTTTCTTCCGCTTTTCAGCAATATATCATATGCTATAGTTATTTTTACAAACACGGGAGATACGGGAGATACGCCCTGTAACTCAGAAACAAATGAAGATAGCAAATTTCTGATTTGACAGTCGAGTTTGCCATGAAAATCGAGCTCGAGAACGTGGTGTTAGATTTATCATATCTTTAGTAGTTTCTGAGATACCCTGAAATCCCATCGAAAATGGACCAGCCTGTACTGTTAGTTTTAATCAATAATACAAAAAAAATAATACGAATTTATGAAATGTTTTATTATTTCTAATTAGTATTTCTAATAGTAGTAAAAAAAATTGTTGGATATTTTGTGCTGTATTGACTTTTATACTGTTATGACCTCCTCCAATAGATATTTTGAAAGCGTTCGGAGCCGTACTTAGGAAAAATTTCAAATGATAGCTAGAACAAGCTAAAAACCTTTTTAAGCGATTACAATAGTAATATCATCTAATACAGAATTAAAAATGACTTTACATTTAGTCATAAAAATAGCAGCGACGTATTAAAAAAAATAACCTGATGAAGGGCCTTCGAAGACGAAACGTCGGATTGCAAAAATGTTGATGACATTTTATAGAGAGAAAAAAATGGCAATGTAAATATCTAATTTATTTTAAAATTCGATTTCAGATAAAGCCAGAAAAAAAATTTACCCGGTATTTTAAAACTTTCTAAACGGCATATTGTTAGGTATAAAAAACACAACTTTTTTCTAATTTGAGCCACCCAGTATCTCTTACCGTTTCCTAGATCCTATTCGTATCCCATCCTTATCTTGGACATACTGTATACAGATCAAAAAATCTGTATTTGGAAATGTCTATTTTTTTATAATCTATCTACATGTACATAAGCTGATCCGTTTTGGAACTGTGATTTTATTGATGATTTGTTAAATGGTGGTCTCAAGATTTCTTAATATAGATTCCAACATAAAATTGGGTCATACCTGTGTGTTATTTACCTAAATAATGTTGGGTTAGGACAAACTAAATTATTTTAAATTAAATAAAAATTAACCTGTCTAACTTTATAGAAATTTATCTATTTCATAAAGAAGGTTGCCAAAGTCTTATAGGACTTTGGGCCCACAACGTCCAAGTTTGAAAAGTTGTAGTAGGCACTTGGTCTAGCAAAGAAAAAAGTCAATAGCCACAACCCCTTAAAATTGAGCTGTTTCTAAGATATTGGTTTTCAAAGCTGCTGAACTTCAAAATTCAAAATTTGCATTGACCCACAAATAATGAAAAAAGTCATGCGCAACGGACTAACCCATAGTATTTCCATGTACTTTAGTCCGCAAAGCCGAATTGACCTCAGTTTAGTTCTACTTATCATGAATTTTTCAAACATTTCAAAAGAGGATTTTTGTCATAGAGGGTTACCTAAAAACTTTAAAGTTTAAGACGTTTAATATAGCGCTCTAATGGATCTCGTATTTTTTTATTAGTTATCTTCATCAGAATACTCTAGCAAAACTAGCATTAGCGATATACCTTCGGCGTGTAGTCTTATTGTTTTTAGGTATTGCCCATGACCTAAATACCAAATAACTGTCGTGATGTGCGCACAATATCCTACCGTTCTGAGTCCGTTCTTACATTGACAATAGTATCCACGAATATCCACGAATAGCCATTCGTGGACCTGCCTTGTCCAAATCTATAAGAATATACAGAAAATATCATTCCTCTTGCGGGAGTCGCTCTTCCCTTATAGTGCGCATGATCTGTTTTCCCCTCAATTTCTGAAACGGCTCAGTTTACAGCAAAACGTTGTATTTGTAATCTCAGCATACTAAAAAACGAAGGACAGTACACTTTTCAAAGATGGATGTATGGGGCCCAAAATTGACACCCTTCTTTGGAGAAGAGTTTTTGGGGAAGAGAGTGTATCAACGTAACGTTTGTAATATGCCCTATAGGAAGGGAGACAGAAGCATATGAATTATATACAGGGGTACAACTCTGGAAGATTTAAAGTATAAGATTTTAGAGATAATAATTGGAAGTAGACTCTCTGGAGATAAAGAAGCTGGAGAATATAAAGGAAGGTCAGAAAAGAGCTAACAGTTATTAGGGCATCGGTGTAATATATGGATTATGAATAAGAATATGGAAAAATTTTAGACATATACAAAAATAATATTAACGAGAAATTTTGGAAGTAATAGAAAAAACGGTCAATGGAGATGGATTAAAAACAGAGAATAGCGGGAAGTTATAATAGCTTAGTACAACGTGTGTAACAAAGGCGCAGAGAGCAATATGATTATTATTAACATACGTTTACAGGAAGCCTCAGGTAAGATAGCTAGTATATTTTTATTTGGTGGTCAAGGAGGAAACTAAAGGAAAAAATGGATGAACATCACCAAAGAGAATCTGAGAGACCTGGGTGTTCAGGATTGGAAATCTGTTGCTGTGGTAGAAGTGAAATGGAAGAGCTTAAATAAGAATGAACTAGGTTCGGCCGCACTTCAGATTCCTGTTTAATAATAGTATTTTCTTACTCTTTAATAAATAATTACTCTATTATGATTGGGTCTGCAATATTTTTCAATTTGTTCACACAGCATTCGTCTTCATTAAATACTTTTAAAATGTGATACATTTGGCATCTTTGAGTTATACAGTTTTTGGAGTTTAGTCTTTAATAAATAATAGAGTATATTACGATTGGGTCTGCAATATTTTCCTATTTATACACATAGCGTTTGTCTTCATTACGGACTTTTAAAATTCGATACGATTCGTTGCTTAAATATATGCATGCCGTCTGTACTCTACCGATAAGTGTGAACTTACCATTTGAAAGAAATGGGGCAGCAGATAAGTATTGTGTTTTTAAAGAAATAATCAGTTAAATTCGGTTTTGTTATTTTTACAACGTACCTCTCCGTTTTCCATTGGAGTCAATTTCGAATAGAACGAAGTACAAATGACTTCGGAGTCGGTGAAATAATGAGGTTTTCCCTTAGTCGCCGGGATCCCAAATCGTTCGATACATTCTCTGTCACTTCTGGCGAAGTATTGCCAGGGTTCGAAGTTCTCGCCGTCGATGGATTTTTCAAGTATCCACGTACCAGGCCTAGGTGAATTTGCCGCCTTGACGATGACATAAGCGATCTGATACACCTGAAAAAAAAGAAAAAAATAGTTTAATCAAAAACTTGTGAGAAGGGAAACTTAAATTTGTAGAATATCAATAATAGTCCAATGCATTTGAAATAACAGAGTTGATGATGACTTCCGGTATAACCGGAAGTGCGAGGAAGTTGACAGTATTTTCATTGAATAGATCATTTTGATAAAACTGTATACAAAATTTCAGATTTCAATTCTGATTGCTTCTTGAGATAATTCTACTGGGCCCTCTTCGTGACACACCCTGTATATATAGTTGTATACCCAAAGTAAAGTTACAGTTAGAATAAAAGCCATTTATTCTTCTCTTTAAGAAAAAACTACCTATTTGTTGACTCTCACACGGGAAAATTATGTATTAGTCAATACAATTTTTTGCCAACGTACAGTGTTTCAAGAAATATGTGCGATGACCCGTGGTGATATTCATTTACAAAAATATGAAAAATGGTTTCCATTAACATAGGTGCTTTTGCATTTATGTTAATTTTTTTGAGTCTTTCGAAATACCTCCGGAATGAGGTTGAACGTTTTCCGAACTGATTGTCACGTAACCAGAGTAATACCGCTCTCTTCTTCAGAATAAACTTTAAAATCTGGATATTAAGTCCTCTGGTTGGTATTTATATTCGCGGCATGTTTGTGTTCATAACTTTCCTTTCCTTGGTTCGAAGTCACTGGGCTATGATGTTCGGTTCCCTGATTTTTATTTATGAGTCGTTTTCTAATTACAAGTAGTTTTGTAGATTCTGATCCAAGATTTTTTCTGTCCCTTTCTCACTGCTGATAATAAAATTATTACTATTTTATGTAATTTTCACAGCTTAATAGTGCAATTAAATTGCTAAAACCTTTTAAGAGATATTTGAAAAGAAAAGAAAAAGTGGAAAATAACTAAATAAAACACACAAAAATCAATGACGGAGTAAACCGTATCACTTATCAAATAAATAGCAAAAAAATAAAAATTGTATAACATGTTCATTTACCGCATAAAACAAAATATATACTTAAAAAATACTACACTTATATTTTGGCGAAAATGTAGTAGATACCAGCAAATGAGGCAAATAGTAAGAATGAACCCGTTACCCCGGGTTACCCGTATTGTGTGGGTTTACTCAAGTGGCTAGTAATACGACACTAGACTGTTGGTCATGGTTCAAGTATGTGTTGGAACAAAGATGCACCTCTCATCTCGGTGCGGTGCTCGATGCCGAGAACGTGCCGGGAATGCATTAGATGCGGTTTTGTTAGGAATGAGATTACTGCATAAACCGTTAACAAGAATTTACCTAATTCTGAAGATTTGCGTTAGGTATTTCCATATACCTACTCATACCTCTTTCGGCATTTATATGCCATACTAACAAATTATATGCTAACAGCTTATACTTATATGCAATATGGCATGACTTAATGAATGACTATTTCTGGGAAATTAGTTTTATGATATACAGGGTGTTTCTTAATAACTTGCTAATATTTAAGGAGGTTATTCCTGGGTCCATTTTAAGAAAAAAACTTCATATGAACATATATCCTAAAAGTCTTAATTTTTGAACTACAGGGTGCTAAAGTTTTATGAAAAAACATTTTTTTATTATAACTTTGGTATTACCTACCCTACACATTTTTTCAAATTTGGTACATGCCTTCTTTTCATCAAGATGCATTTTTTGATGTACAAACAATTTTATTATTTTTGCCAGTGGCGTCTGTACATGTTTTGTATTGAATATTTTTGAAGAGAAATATGTTACGCCACTGCTTTTTCTTTAAGTAAAAATCATTTGTGAAATCCGCATTCCTTTCTGAGCAAATGTGGTGTCTACAATTTTTTCGTTTGACGTACGATTTTCGCATAAAAAAATAAAATTCATTCATTTGCATCTTATTTACGAGAAAAAAAAATGTAATTTTGAACAATAATTTATTTATTTAAGATAATAACTTTTAAACATTGAAATTATGAAATTACAGTAATCTACATACATTTTGGATTGGTAAAAAAAATTACCCTGGCGTGACATTTTTCTTCAAAAATATTCAATACAAAACCTGTACAGACGCCACTGGCAAAAATAATAAAATTGTTTGTACATCAGAAAATGCATCTCGATGAATAAAAGGCGTGTACCAAATTTGAAAAAATATCTAGGGTAATACCAAAGTTATCACAAAAAAAGTTTTTTCATAAAACTTTAGCACCCTGTAGTTCAAAGGTGTTTAGGACATATGTTCATATGAAGTTTTTTTCGTAAAATGGACCCAAGAATAAAACCTCCTTAAATATTAGCACGTTATTAAGAAACACCCTGTATATTACTAGTTTTATACATGTTTACTTTGCTATTAAATTCCTCAAATTTTGTTTCACCCTAATAGTAGGTATCTATTTAAACCAGCAAAATCATAGTATGTTTTCTGTAAAAAAATGCATATTTGGGTGTATAAGCAACAAAGGTATTACAAAAATTACTACAACTTTTATTCTTACAAGTTTTTTTATATCAGAATAACGGAGACAATAAAGGGTGACATTTATGGAAGAAACCGGATGCCTGAATAGTATTAAAAAAAATAAACAGTAAAAGTAAGTAATTATAGTAAATATACATTTAATAAGTGGGTCTAATATTACAAAACTCATCTCTTAAATATGACATGAATAAATTATGACAGCAGATATAGTAATATTAATATTTGTGAATTACTGGCGCATTCGCCATAAATTTGAAAGTAATAACCCTTTGAAGCACACATTTTTCACGAGAACGCAATGACATTTCCGTCACGGATTTTTATGTTTCCAGCGTCGGTGATTATAGGTGATTATAAATCTGAGGTCACGATGCAATTTGGCAATTGACACCTGCCAATATCGTGTTGTATTGACTCGAGATCTTGGACAATGTTGCCGGTAAAGAGATTTATCTGCTCTCACTATAGTAAATAGACTATTAATACATTGTTTTAAGGAGGCAAGTGGATTTTACCGTAGGAGTGGAAGTAGCTATGGACAACGGGAGCCAAGTGAGTTAACTTACCTCCCTAGGGAAAAAAGCGATTTCGAGTTATAAATGCATATTTTATGAACAAATAAATATAAATATTCGATGAACTTTATATTTTATTAATTATTATGAATTAATATTTATAGTAATTGTACAGTTATTACATTTAGTAACATTTATAAAATCTGGATAATTATTCCCCTCGCGTTTACTAATTGTAACATTTTTCTCAAAATGATTTGATCGCTCCATTTCAGCCACCGGAGGCTCCATATTATATGACTGATCTATTAAAACAGCATGATGCGACGTACTACTAGAATCTGGAGTTGAAGTGTCATTGTAAAGAATCCTGTTGGATATTTCATTTTTGTCACTTAAACTGTCAGCAACATAACTTTCTGCAATTGTGGCTGTCATCAACTCCTGTATTAGCCGGTAACATTGCCGATGTTCTTCGGAATGAATGGCCTGTATATGTTTCGGATGTCCTAGTACTCTGGGTATTCTTGACGATTGGTTGGTTGTAACATCTACCTGCTTGATGGCGCATAAAAAAGCGTGAAATTTCAGTTTTAATTTCCAATCTAATCTTGATATATTTCTTGAGAATTTCTAGGTGAGAAACAGAACCCAGACGAGAAGTAATTGTAAACGTACGTTACATATCATTTTTAGAATCTGGAATTGTAACTACAATAATGTCATCAAAATTTTTGAAATTGACGTTGTCCAAAGTAAGTTTGCATAACTCATTAGAACAGCATGCTCCTTCAACGCCTAAGACTGTCACTACCTTCATTAGTAAATATGAGTTATCGGGTGCCTGAACGAGAAAATTGTTGACTTGTTCTCTTGTAAAAACGTGACTTTTTAGGTGTTTAGCCGTCATTTTTACGTTTCAAAAATGCTGTCAACTTGGGGTATCTTGATATATCCACGTTCTCGGAAATAGTTAACTTAATCATTGAGTATTCACTCAAGAAATTCGCCGGTGACTTTAAAATTCTTGACTTCTCCATGAAATATGCTAGCAGTGACATTTCAGAAACACTAGTATTTTTGTTCTAGCACCATTCTTTGAAATTTCTATATGCTCGTCCGTAGCGCACTTTCGACTTCTCGTGCAATAAAAATTTGCATGCATGCATATGTTGCACTTCTCTATTTAAAAATCACTCATTTAGAAATAATATTTCAAAACCAGGAAAATTGCAACTTTTATGTAGCTTTGTTTATAAACACCTTGGAAACGACAAAATCCAAACAACCAAGACGACTTTGCAAGATTTCGAACAATAAATAATAAAACCTAATTTTTATTTCATGAACCATAAAGAACTGTGGGAGCAGATAAAATGTTATGCACCACGTAGCAGTTAAGTATAATTTACCGGTCTCGGACTCTATTGCCAGTCCTCGCTCCGTTCGGTCGAAAATCGTCCTCGATTGGTAGATAATGCCTCATTTATGGTGTAAATAACTATTTTGACATCGCCGATTCTAAATCTGATATCATAAATGCCTCTTGACATTGACGGCTGTCATATCAATGCTGTAGAAGTGACAGAATGAATTGGTTTTTCGAGAAAATAATTTCCGAGGGTTTTTGGGAGTGGGAATTCTAAACTTAACTTTGAAAATCACTGTGTCAAAACTGTTAAAACGGAATCGATATTGTCAAAATAATAATACCCATGTTGTTTTGGAAGTTGCTGATCTCGAATTTGAGATCAGAAATTTATTTTGGCAGTTGACAACTGTTTTGTGGATGTAATCAAAATGATACCATGGACTGTTGTTTTTTAAGACGACCTCTCAGGTGTTTTTGGGGTCGCAGTTTGCAAATTATATACTGGAGATAACTTTTGATAGCTGCCATATCGACACTGTAATGACCGAATTTCGTGAAGATGATGATTGGAGAATCAATGATTCAGCTGAACTTAATTTGGGCCGAAAAGTACACTGAACACGATTCAATCTAAATACTGGTCAAAATTTGGTCTTTCGTTACCCAGAGTTAACGACGGGTATGTGATGAGTTCTAGCTCAATTTTGTCTTTTTCATCTTCTTTTTATGTTTTGTCTGTTTATCTTTTTGAGTAAATTTTTTAATATTTTCTCAATTCTCAAGTCACTTTGTCAATATGACACTTTTTTGGCAGTTGTCAATTGTCAATTAATACTTTTGAATTCAACTCGTAATCAGCGACCCCAAAAACACCCGAGTAGATATACATTCCAGAAGAAAGTTCCCCAAACATGTTAAAAATGATTTTTCTCCAAAAGGCAGTGTTTTCAAATTTGCTTATTTATAACATTATTACAGTAATTGATAAATACTTTTGGGCAATGAAGCAACGTTCCTGTATGTGTGAGTAAACCGATGAGTGCAAAAAACTCGGAGTTCAAGCGTTAATTTGAGAACAGATGGCAAAAAATTGAACAAGTTAAGGTGTTAACGTGTGTTATCATTATGTATGTAAGAGTTAATTACGTTTTGAATATTTTTTTGTCAGTTCAGAAGTAATCACTTAGAATAAGTGTAATGTAACTTAGAATAAGCTACATAACAGCAAAGCTAATCGATACCATCCAAGAGTAGCTTTGTAAAACTTAATCAATTAAGAAAAATTGCGACATACTCAGGAATGGATTCTACAAATAATAAGAAAAAACTGAAATGTTGTTATGCGATTTTCATTTGTTTTTAAGTTATAGCTTAATTACAAATTTAAAAAATGTAAAATGAGAGTATGTCATGTTCCATGTTCAAAAGTAGGAAATTTGTCTGCGTTATTTTATGTTGCAATAGTTTAACAGTTGATTACACATTTGTACTATTAAAGTGCTACAAAATGCCAAGAACTTAATCAAATAGACCACTACTTATTTTTTTTTTACAAAATGAATTACAAGTACTACTAAAGGGTGTTCCTATAAACATCAAAATGTGCTATCAACACGATGGAGTTCCTGCACATTTCGCTCGTCCAGTCAAGCTACATTTGAACGAAAGGGTGTTGGATTGGCCGTGATGGCCTCCAAGTAGGGTTGGCAAAATTTAGTATTTAACTTTCACTAGTTTTATACCAAGTTTTATACCTTATTATACTAAAAGTATTATACCTAGTACTCAAAAAAATGGTAGGCACTTTTTGCTATAAATTAAATTTGTATTAACGAAACTTAATCTTTAGGTATTCAATAAAAGAAACCAAAAACATGAACAATGATTCTTAAGAAATCTTAAATTTGTAAAAACGAAAAAAAAAAAACTAACCCAAAACATAAACATAAGTAAACTAAGTACATAGTACCGTACATAGAGAAAAGAAGGAGAGCCAAGTTAAATATTTTCTGTTGACACGAGACACCACCAGGTGCTCACAATATGACCGCTCTGTCCCTTCAATCCGCAGACCACCTTCAGTTCCTACCCTACAGATGAATCTCTTACGAGTGACTATCTTATTTTTAATGTATAGGCCAGGGGTCGGCAAGTAATTTTAGGTGGGGTCCGGATACTTTTAAAAATTTTTAACTAGGTCCAGAAAAAAAATTCATATTTCTTACAAATTTTCATTTGAACTCAAATTTAATCTGCTTACTAACCATTAAGAACTCAAAACACTCACACAATTGTAAAATACTAGAAAAAATTATAAGGTAGGCACTTAAACGTAAAAAACATTTTTTAAATAATTTATTTGAGTAATTTATACTTTCAAAAAATTTTTGGCGGTCCAGTATTTTACCTTCCGCGGTCCGGACCTGGACCGCGGTCCGCCAGTTGCCGACCCTTGGTATAGGCTGTTCCTGTCCATACTCGTTTAGCTGGTATAAAGCTTTGTACTTACGTAGTATAAAACTTTTTTGTATTTAACGGTTTAATACAATTTGGTGTAATACTAGTTAAGTTAAATACAAAGTATAATACAAAGTATAAAACTAATTATACCATTTGATATAATACCTTTGCCAACCCTACCTCCAAGATCTCCAGAGTTCACAGCTCTAGGTTACTGTTTATTGGGGCTGGTTCAAAATTAAAGAGTACAAAGTTAGATGCACTAATTCGTTACAGACGCCATTCGTAGACGAAGCAGAAAGTGTTTAGAGGTTAATGCTGGTATTTTTTAACATTTAGAACGCTATGATTAATAGAATATCAATAAATATTTTTTTTATTTAAATGTATGTCAGCTTGAAAACAAATGAAAATTACAAAACATTTGAGTTTTTATTAATATTTTGACGTGTAGGATCCATTCCTGGAGTTTGGTGCGGTTCTCCAGACTTACCCTGTATATATCTGTACATAAAAGTAAAATTACTTAAAAATCACTTCGGAATTAACTAAATTAACTTTATTCCATTATGTGACCTGTTCCTTTTAGTCAAAATATTTCCCCGTAAATCCAGTCACTAACCAGGTTACGCTGCCGATGCCGTGTAAAAATAATTTTAATTAATCTGTCCGACAATCTCCGGGTTAGGTATATTCGGGAAATCCGGATAAAATATGCAAAGTATGCTAGTTTAACGGACAACTCCACACGAAGTTCGGCCCGAGCTTTGAGCGGAGGAATCTCGGATAGCCGTGGCAACTCAAATTACCTGAGACACTTGACGGTCGATGCTCCTGATAATTAACAGAAGCGTTATGTAATTGGCTGTTTGATCCTTTTGGGGAATCTAGTTAGAGCCCCAGAGTGGATCACTTTGATGCGACTCTAATTCGGTATGGCAGCATCGCGCGTGTAATGAAATAAATTATCTCTATTGGCGGCTATCAAATCGATAAATGCGGAGACGCTCCGTAAGATCCGTGAGCCATAGACATGCCATTGGTGGTCGAATCAGATTGTAATCAGTTACATATAGACAACTTAAAGTAATACGTATTCCTATTTCGTAGATAAAGATTTGCTCCCACTATGTGCCTGTACCTTTCTAATTAGTCTTATTTATGTACAGGGTGTTGTAATTGAAGCAAATATTCTTTGATTTTGGATGCAATAAACTTACATATAAACATATTAATTTCTAACTTTCACCGAGATATCTAAAGGTGTCGAAATTAAAAAGAACAAACTCAGTTTTCTAAAATATCTCCAAAGATATTTAATATAGATAGGCCAGGAAATATAGAGGTGGACGCGACTTTTTGTTTTGGCAAGCAGAATTTATCACTATAGATGCTAAATATTATGCACAATAACATATTAGTTCCACAGTCAGGAATTGTATAATTTTTACGTAAATTCACGTTTTTCGCTTATATCTTTTTTCCGTTCATTTCCACGAGAAAACAGTATAGTACTTTTCTTCTTTCGTCTTCAAAAGACCTACAAAACTAGCCCTCGAGCGTCAAAAAATATTGCTTAGATCAAAAGTTATAAACGGAAGAAGTTTATTTATGACTTTTGAATTAAACATTTATAAACTGTGTTATTACTACCAGAACGTTTTGGTATCGTATCCTCTTATTCCTTATCACTGTCTAATAACTCACACGAAATCTGGAATCGGTAAGTTGAATAGTTTACAAGTTAGGAAACAAATTAACTTATTAGTCTGGACGAACCCGAGCATCTTCCACAATCGCACTGATTTTTTTCATGGTAGATTTCATAATAATACATTGAAATCTATCATTTTTTTTTAATTTCAAATTTGCAACCTTGATTTTTTTATTTTTTAGCCTTAGTTGCAAAATGAAATATACGACGCACGCGCGTGATATAGTTATATATTATTACATATTCGGAAAGGTTATGAAAAGAGAGTTAAACTTTAAGTTAAAAAAAATCGTCAAGATTCGTTGAAAAACAACGGAGTTACAGACTATCCAATATATTATTTTCAAGCGAATTTCCCTTTTTTAACGGCAGGACTATGAATATGATCGTCATTTTCTTCGGACTTGCTGCCGTTCGCTTCCCCCATTCTTCCGCCGTGCCACAGCTCGCCGAAAAATCAAACGACCCTTCGAATTTTAACAATATTTCTTATGCACTTAACATACTTCCACAAGTAAAATATTTTCATCTGGGAAAGTACTTGGGTCTTTTCATAAGCTTTCCAAATATGTAATGTAACGAGCGTTCAAATAAAAACGTGGTCGAAGTTGGCTCTGACACATTGGACGTAGGGAGTAGCTTATAGCGACCCACTTAACCTCATTTCTCAACGAGCTGTATAGCAGCTGTCAGTTTCAATAACGTTAATGACTATATAACTTTATTTTAAAGAATAATCGTGATAACAATAACAAACAATTAAAGGAGCTGCGGAAAGTGTCCCCCTCCTTGTTATAACAATAAATTAAAGCAGCTGCTGAAAGTGTCCCCCTCCTTGTTCCAAGCACTTTTCACACCTGTTCCTCAAAGAATTAAAGACATTTTCTAAGATGCTCGGGGTATTGTTAATTTCACGAATCTTGTCTATAAGTCGAGCCTGCAGATGGTTTAAATCAGGAATAGGCAGTTCAAAAATAGTGTTTTTAAGGTAAGGCCACAAAAAGAAATCACACGGCGTAATATCACATGACCTCGGTGGAAATTCATGTTCAGCATTGAGACTTATTAGTCGATTTTGGAAAACTTCCCTCAACATATTCATCGTCTCGCCTGCCGTATGTGCCCTTGCGCCATCTTGTTGAAAGTAAAAGTTTGTAATTTCGTTTTCTTCCAGCTGGTTAACAAAAGGAGCGATAATTTCTTCTCTATACCTTTGCGCAGTAAGAGTACCATTAAAAAAAATAGGTCCATAAATCCTCCTTCGATTGAGAGCACACCAAACTCCAATTTTTTGAGCGTGTAGAGGGCCCTCGACAAAAAAGTTATCTGGTTTTTCAGAAGACCACATTCTCATATTCTGTGAGTTTACGTAACCACTTAAATGAAACCAGGCTTCATCAGAAAAAAAGGTGATATTATGAAGTTCACCGTAGTTGTTTAAAAACCATTCACAAAATACAGCCCGTCGCGGAAAATCAACTTCATGAAGTTCTTGCTGACAAGTTAAACGATAGGAGAACAAACGCAAATCTTTTTTTAACACTGTGTGGCAGGTACCGACTGATACTCCCACCATTTGTGATAAAACACGTACAGAAGTTCTTGGCGCATTTTCCATTATTTGTTGGACATTTTCTTTTAATTCTTCAGTCCGCTTTTTAGGTCGGCCGCTTCCTTCTTTTCTTGTTACACTGCCCGTTTCACGAAAAACATTAACACAACGCTGAACTGCACTTTGAAAAATTTTGTACTCAACAACGCCGGGAAATTGATTTTGAAATTCTATGAAACATTCCTCAATAGAATACTTCCATATTCCATCAATCTTGCGTCCATTTCTAAAGTAGGACTCTATGATAAACACTTTTTGTTCTTGAGAAAACACCATTTTAAACGCTTTTTAAAACGAAAATATTCAAATTGATAGCGGCGATATAGCGCTTTGACAGATGACGTTTAAGTTCATTTGCTATACGCTACGCCCTACGTCCAAATTTTCAGAACCAACTTGACCACGTTTTTATTTGAACGTTCGTTATAATGTAATAATAATATAATATATTATTATTAATATATTATATTATTAATATAATAATTACGCACGCGCGTAATATATCACACGCGTGCGTCGTATATTTCATTTTGCAACTAAGGCTAAAAAATAAAAAAAATCCAGGTTGCAAATTTGAAATAAAAAAAAAATGATAGATTTCAATGTATTATTATGAAATCTACCATGAAAAAAATCACTGCGATTCTGGAAGATGCTCGGGATCGTCCAGACTAGTAATTAGTTAATTTGTTAAGGCCATAACTTGTAAACTATTCAACTTACCGATTCCAGATTTCGTGTGAGTTATCAGACAGCGATAGGGAATGAGAGGATGCGATGCCAAAACGTTATGGAAATAATAACGCAGTTTATAAATGTTTAATTCGAAAGTCATAAATAAACTTCTTCTGTTTATAACTTTTGATCTAATCAATATTTTTTGACGCCCCAGGGCTAGCTTTGTAGGCCTTTTGAAGACGAAAAAAGTAGTTTACTACTTTCTTGTGGAAATGAACAGAAAAAAGTTATAAGCGAAAAACGTGAATTTACGTAAAAATTATACAATTAACCACCCTGTAAACAATCTTCCCCCCATTTTTAAGACTGTGGAAACTAATATGTTATTGTACATAATATTTAGCATCTATAGTGATAAATTCAGCTGACCGAAAGAAAAAGTAGCGAAATAGTCATTTCTCAGCTCTTTTTCCAGGCATATAGAGTGATAAAAATTGGACTAATTTTGTAAGTAAAAATTTGCTCAACCGGAGCCGGAGTTTCTTATAGTCAATACCACAAAAGACTCCAAAAATTCGACACTGCTGAGAACTGAAAATAGTATTCCAAAGTCTATAAAAAAAAGATTTTTTCGTCAAAAATCTTTTTTCATTTTATTCGTTTTATTCAAATTTTACATGTTAGATAACTGAAGGAATATTCTGCAAGTTTGAGCTTGATAATCTATTTTCAAGGGATTAAAATAGTCTTGGAAACCAATTTAGAATTTATTTTTTTTATTGTTTTGACTTATTTTATTTGATATAACTTAAGGAATCTCTTAGAAAGCATTATATATATTTTTTAGAATAATTTCATTAAGTTGCAGTTCATGTTTAATAAAATGAGGTTAAGAAATGAACACCTACTCGTATATTTAAATTTGCCGTTATCATTGAAAAATATGAGCAGTTTCTCATGTGAAGCATACAGTGTGACCCATTTCAAATGGAAACACTCGCGTACAAAAGTTGTTTCTGGATCGATTTGAACCGGATTTTTTTTTAAAAGATAGATCTCCAAAAGCACTCTCATGATGCAAAATTAGAAGGTGAAATTTTGATTTTCAAGGCCTACTATGAATTTTTTTCACTGTCAAATTTTACAAAAACTGTTTAGCGATTTTTTTATTTAAAATCTATCTACGGCACTGGATTCTGCATCCCCTAAAACGGTTTCATGCCAAATTTCATAAATAAATATTTTATAATGACGGTTTTATTACAATTTTAATATAGGCTTCATTTAATTCAATACTTTTATAGTAATTTTCTAAAAAAAAATGTTGCCTATGAAAAATGATTTTTAAAAACATGGGAAATTAATTTTACGCTTTTAATTAATCGCATTAAACGTTTAAACTTATAATATTACGGTTATTAATAATTAGGTATTTAAATAAGTAAGTAAATAGCAAAGGAAAATAAAGCATTACATGAAATTTAAACGATATTAAACAACATCAGAGTACAATTATTAATAACATTTTATATTTTTGTGGCCTCTACAAGGCCGCCATTAATTTCGATGCACTTTTCAAATCGCTTACGAATATTTCTTTGTACATTCTGTAGTTGTTGCGGGGTAACTTCTGCACAAGCTTGCCTGATTTTTGTACACAACTCTTCTCTGTTGCCTGGCCGTGACTTATAAACTTTGGATTTTATGACACCCCATAAAAAGAAGTCCAGTGGCGTTAAGTCCGGAGACCTGGGTGGCCATCTAATTAGCGGGCTATTCCTACCTATCCATCGGTTAGGAAAGTTATCTTCAAGCCATTCGGTTACCGCTCTTGCATTGTGGATAGGACTTCCATCTAATTGGAAATTAACATTCAGTCTTTCTTGTACTGGAAGTTCATGTAGTATATTCCAAAATTCATTTCTCAGGAACAGTAAAAACTGTATGCTATTCATATTACCCTCAAAAAAGAAAGGGCCAATGATAGTTTCATTTAGTATCCCACACCAAACATTAACTTTTTGAGAATATTGCCGTTTACAATTAATAATCCAATCTGGTTTTTCTGTAGCCCAGTATCTAGAATTCTGTGACGAAACAATTCCATTAGTTGTAAAAGTCGCCTCATCGCTGAATAAAATAGTTTTTAAAAAATATCTATTATTGAGATACTCTCCTTGAGCCCATAAACAAAATTCCATCCTCCTCTCATCATCACCAGGTTCCAAGGTGTGTAAAAACTTGGGTTTGAATGGTTTAAATTTATTTTTTTTAAGGCATCGGCGGATATTTTCTCTGGGCAAATTTAAATTTAAACTAGCTATTCTCACACTGACGTTTGGATTGTTATTAAAATAATTTAAAACGATTTGCTCGTACCTGGGTCCTCTTTGTACTCGATCCGCTTTTATAATACGTCTTGACACAGCCCCGCATTCATTAAAAACTTTGGAAATTTTAGAAACAGTACTCTGAGTTATTCGGGGCCCATCTGGGTGCCTGTTATGAAATATTCCACATACTTCTCCCACAGTCCTATCATTATCTCCTAAAAGCCGCACAATTTCAATTTTTGCTTGTAAATTTAATTGCCCACCCATAATTACAATATGGAAATAAACTAATGTCCTAATGACAATGAGCGTATCTTAAAGATTTGACGTTTGACTACAAAAAGAGTTTTGTTTTCATAGCACCCTTATAATAAGCTTTCTATCCTTGATGTACGACACGTTGTTATATCAAATGTCTTTAAAGTAGGTAGTTACCCCGCAACAACTACACGTAAAAAATGTTTGTAAATAATTTCAAAACTGCATCCATATAAATGGTGACTTAAAAACTAATATAAACGAGAATCTTTTAATTTTAGCAAAATGCTTTAATTTTCCATTGCTATTTACTTACTTATTTAAATACCTAATTATTAATAACCGTAATATTATAAGTTTAAACGTTTAATGCGATTAATTAAAAGCGTAAAATTAATTTCCCATGTTTTTAAAAATCATTTTTCATAGGCAACATTTTTTTTTAGAAAATTACTATAAAAGTATTGAATTAAATGAAGCCTATATTAAAATTGTAATAAAACCGTCATTATAAAATATTTATTTATGAAATTTGGCATGAAACCGTTTTAGGGGATGCAGAATCCAGTGCCGTAGATAGATTTTAAATAAAAAAATCGCTAAACAGTTTTTGTAAAATTTGACAGTGAAAAAAATTCATAGTAGGCCTTGAAAATCAAAATTTCACCTTCTAATTTTGCATCATGAGAGTGCTTTTGGAGATCTATCTTTTAAAAAAAATCCGGTTCAAATTGGTCCAGAAACAACTTTTGTACGCGAGTGTTTCCATTTGAAATGGGTCACACTGTATATTCACGCGAAACTGATAACCAAATTTTATCTTTATTACTAAATTATGTATTATGTACGTTCAAATCTGGTTTAAATCTGGTTTAATTAATTACCATAAATCACACTGACCGGACATTACGGTAACTGGAAAAACTAATGAATAGTTTGTACGTGATTAAATTTATTAACAGGTTGTGGATAAAGTGGTGAAATAAATCAACAATGTGGAACATATTTAAAATTATCCTTTATTATTAATACTGTTTTGTATAATTTAATGGACATACCTTGTATCAATTTAATATTTCATTTGATTTTTTAATTGGTAAAGGTACAAGCTCATTGATTATTATAATATCTCTTAGTACCATATTTCTATCCAAAATGTTAGTTTAAATTTCTTAACACTGTTATACTTACATCATAATCACCAAACGGAATATATTCAATTTATTAGAAGCAACATTTTGGTGATGAAAATTCATACTAAGTTAACGTAGATATTAGAATTTCATTCAAATTAGATTAGACTTAGTTCATTTGAATAAAAAAATTACATCATACACTTCTCAGAATGATCTATCAGATGATTGCATCAATTATAACACTAAACCTAGCACCAATTAGTATTATTTTTGTCACTGAAACACATCGTTCTGTGTTTTGTTTATTTTGCCACTTGTAAAAAATTAAAACAATTTATTAAAATGAGAGGTAATTGTCTGCTTAACGAAATTTGTTACAAAGAACAAAAATATACAAACAGCGTTTTGTTCTTGCAGGCTAGCAAAAACAATTTCAGTGTTCTTTTTCAACATTTCCAGCTAAAACAAAGATATAAAAACTTATCAAAATTATTCATAGCTGACATTGCCAATTTTATTGAAAATAAAATTCTGGTTGTGGTTAGGTCAGTCACGCCTCAGATGTTGGAAAACGTTAGAAGACAATAAATATTCAAACCATAGTATTTTTGAATAGAGAATGAAAATACCTTTCAAATGAGGTATCACAAGTCCTTACTTCCAATTTAAAAATTTAGGGGTTGTAACTGCCATTCGAAGGGGGTTGAATTTAGGGATGAAAATTTTACGTTGCAGGATGTCATTTCAGAATCCAAAATCGACGTGCCTCGGGATTTTTTATAAATATGCACAATAATTAAGATACTGAATTTATTCCATTTGGCTGTTCCACACTGTATATGTGTACACTCGGTAGGGGTAGTTTAAATCCCAAAATGCGATAACCACTATATTTATACTTTTATTAAAATATGTACATGCACTATTTATTGTTAATACATGTACATACACTTACGTTAGTTTATATACAAATAATTTTTCAGAGAAAAGTGTTCTAAGTACCCCTTAGGTAGTTTACTCCTGATATGTACTTTTGCGAAAAACCCTGAAACATTTCTGCTTTACAATTATTTTTGTAAATATTTGATATTCTTTATAATTTTTGCAGGGTAAATATTTCAAAAAGAATAATTTTTACCTTTATAAAAGATAAGGGATACACGCCCTGGGATTACAAATAATGTGCATAATATCGGCGGTCGATAATAATCAGTTTCCAGTTGGTTTAAAAAAGAAATGATGCATGAGAACAGATATTTGTTGAAAAAGCTGTTTTTGGTGGTAAACTTTAGAGGTGCTTTATATCCATTTAAGATGATTATCGGCAGAAAAGAAAATATACTTGTCATATTTTTTTGTCTTCTACAACTTAGCGAAGTTTCATTGAAATTGGTGACCGATATCTCGATAACCTTTCTTGTCAGTGAAAATATTCTCCATAATTTAACTCTGTAGGTTTACCAGAACCACACACTTTAGTCTCCACACTCACAACAATTTATTTATTCTTGAGTTTGTTTGGAACGCCTTTTCTCGTGAAAACAAAATTTATTCAAAGATCCTGCCTCTAAACTGCTTAAAAATAGTAATATCTCGATGTGTATCTCTTGAACAAAATATGTTATTACAAAGCGTAGTTAACTAAAAGTGTCAGAATTAATTAGTATATAATTAGCATATCATTAGCTGTATTAGGAAAGTCCTTTTCTGGTAATTAATAAATCAACTAATTATTTATTTATCAAGAAAACATCAATATCACGTCATTAGCCCGATAAAATGTATTTTCATCGTCGAACAGGTACCATGTATGAGAATAAATTTACTTTGCTTAATTAAAATATTTCTTAGCACAGGTCTCAGATGTTTACGTGACAGTAGGGAAAATAATTAGAAACTTTGTTTTCAGTTTAATTTATCTAAATGCATGGTGAATGTAAACAGAGCGTCGAGATCAAAGATGTTGGGGAGAAGGGGGAAATAAAACAAAACTGTCTTGGAGTTTCCGCCTTTTCATAATATTTTTGAGTAGCTGAATAATTCCTTTACACGGACGAGACTTCCAAATAATAAAATAATGTTTCGAAACTGCGGCCCCTCCTAAACCTTTGACGGAAATTTTATCTTTTGTGTAAATTTCTTTAATCTATGATCTGTAAAGATTTAAAATACTTAAGTCAGTTATAAAAAATTATTTTGTTTTCTATTATTATTTTTATTTCATTTATTTTGTCAAATGATCATCAAATAATAATCTAATTAGCGAAAGTTTCATTATTAAGTATTTAATTAAGAAGATAAAGATTGTCAATTAAAATTACATAAAACAGTTCGATTAAATCGCAAAATTAAAATTGGATTCAGAAGAAGAGTCTTAAATAAACTGAGGAATTTATAATTAAATAGAAGTTATTAAAAAATTTGGTAATTATATGAGATTTTCTAAAATTAAATTTATTTCACTTAAGAAAATTTGCACAGGCGTAGGATGGAATTCAATTTCTTGGGTTTAATTAATTTTTCTTTGTATGTTTCTGAATTAATGAATAAATTTAGAATTGATTTACTAATAATAATAATTTATATATATCTCGCTTAATTTCAATCAACTTAAGCAAAGGCTAAATCAAAGTAATTTATTGGTGTTTATAAAAAATATTCCCTTAATTAAAACAAAATAATATTTTCTTGCAATGATGTTTTAAAATGTTCCTATTTAAATTTTATCAGTTTCCTTTTGATTTTCAAGATAGATCCTAAGTATATTCAAGAAACCTGTGTTAATGCCATATCAATAGCCAAATTTACGAATTTGCTAAAATATAGTGACCATAGTTTAGGACGCTACTGTAAAAATGTAATCGAAACAATAGTATATTATACAGGAAAATTGCACTCTTCACAAACGTGGGATGGTTTGGTATAAAAATCACACGAGTAGCAAGTACAAAAAATGTTACAATTTTAACACCCATAACACTAAATAAATTGCAGATAGTAAATTTATTTATTATTGTGGATACAACAATAATTTCATTTTGATTTTTATTTCTGGTTTAGCTATGATACGTTTAACAAAAAAATAAATCGTAGAGTATTATTATTTCATTATTCAATTATTTTTTGTTATTAAATCAACATATAGATATCAAATGAGTTAGACTAATAATTGCAATGATTAGTCTAATTTCTAATGGCAAACTTATATTTACAAAAATTATAACAATAAACGCTTTGTATAGGAAGACATATTATCCCTCGGAAAGGATGTAAAACCGTTGGTACGTTGTGGTAGTACTAATAGTACGTTTATTAATCCAACAGGAACAAACTCAATTACAGGACATAACGGAAATAATACATACAAGTAAAATATAAAATTAAATACAGTTAAACACACATTATCTGAAACAAAGTAAGTAATAATACAAAGAGCATACAAAAAACAGTTAAAAAATATAAAATATAAAAGGTTATAAGCGCAGATTGTAGGCAGTCTTTGGCAGTTATAAACGATACATTTATATCACACATATCAGATAATAAATTAAAATTAAATGTCATGTTATCTATTGGTGATTTTAACATAAGGTTAGTTCTAGCAAAGTGGCAATAAAACATTTCTTTTTTTCCAGGGACTGACTGTTAAACCTAATTGTTAACATATTATTGTCAATACCACGTGCCGTATAAATTCCATCATATTTAAGTGAAAGATATTTCAGAAACTTTCTCCGATTCAATATTGTCAACGTAACAGTCATAATATGGATATGAAACTAAAGAACAATATTCAATCTTGGATCTAACGAAAGCAGAGTATAATAGTTTTTTAAGGTACTAGGGTCTCTAAATGATTTACTGTTTCTTATTATAAATCTTGATTTCTTAGAAGCTACCTTGTCAATATAATCAGTGTGCAGTGAAAAGCTTAAAGTATCGTCAAATATAACCCCCAAATCCTCAGTACAACTGTGTCGAGTGAGTGTCTGTGAATCAATGAAATAATCGTATAGGACATGACTGGATTTACATTTATTAACTTTAAGTAAGGTTAAGTTTGTTGTTAACAGATCAAGCTATAAGTTGGTTAAGTTCTTCTGAAGATTATGGACCTGGCTGAATGAAGAGATGGAAGTATAGATTTTGACAAACGCTTTTCACAATTTAGTACCTATATTGTCAAAATCGTTAATAAATAGGAGAAAGAGTAGGGGACCTAAGTTCGAACCCTGAGGAACCCCGCCGTAGCTGCTTACAGGTAACTCTTAAACTTGAAACTGTTAAAAGTAACATACTGAGTTTTATTATAAAGATATGAATAAAAAAACGTAAGTAGTTCTTCACTAAAACCGAATATATTAAGTTTTTTCTTACAACTTACAAAGTACCTGGAAATATAGCAGGTCGCTTCCTACTGTAGCCATTTGAATGGTACAGTTGGGAGTCTGCATCGAATGATATCTTGCCGAAAGCCTTAGATCACATCCACCTGACCATGTTTATCAAGAATATCTGACACAAACTGTGTAAAACATACAAGATTACAAGTAGTGGATCTGTGGGACATAAAGCCATGTTGATTTATTGAAAGCAAGTTTTTAACAGGAGAGTGGATGCGTGGATTATACAGTGAAATCTCGAAAACTTTAGCACAGCTGTCTAAGATGGTAGGTACCTAATATGACGATAGTTCGCTACATCGGTAGAATCTCCCGACTTCAAAATTGGAAATACACTAGTTCTCTTCGATAAAGATGGAAATATTGGTATTTTCAAAGATAGATTAAATATAATATACAGGGTGTCCCATTAATATTGCGAAAAAAATTTATGGGGAGTTTCCTTGACCAAAAATAAGAAAAAGAGTTCCTATAAACCTATGTCTGAAAATGCTTCGTTTCAGTGATATAGGGTGTTGACATTTAGAGAAAATACAAGGTTTTTACTAACATCTGGAGAACCCTAGTTCCGATTTTTTTGAAATTTGATATGTTTGTTTATAAAAACGGTAGATGTCTTCTGACGTAATTTGATTTATTTTATCTATTCCAGCGGCGTCCGGGGACTCACTCCTATTGATATTAATAAGTAAACATATGAGACACCACTGTTTTTTCTTAGGTGTCATATGTTTTTCTAATTATGCGATAAAAAATACGACTTTTTTGTCTCTTTACTTTTTTTGATATCTTGCTTCATTTTCGAACTGAAATTAATAGCTTAAGTTTGCGATTTTAACAAGTACTTGAACTGTGTAGTTGTCAATTCCTGCTTGTCAAAATGAATTACACAAATAGTGAAATGTGCGATATGCATTTTCTTTATGGCCTTGCCAACGGTAATGCATTAGCCGCCAGGCGCCTCTATGAGCAGAAATACCCTAATCGTATAATTCCTCATCATACTATCTTCACCCGTCTTCAACAACGTCTTAGTGAAACTGGAAGTTTTCGAAAACTTACCGCAGGAAACGGGCGACCCCGCACAGCAATAACCCTATGAAGATGTACTTCATGAAATTGAGGACACTCCAACAACAAGTACCAGACAGATATTGCTAGAAACTTAAATTCAAGTCGTTCGCCGTTTTCTCGAGGATGAATTGCCCGTACTTTTGGAAGATATCCCATTGCCATTAATGTTGGAAATATGTTTTATGTACGATGGTGCTCCACCCCATTTCAGTTTAGCTGCACGTGAATATTTGAACAATATCTATCCAAATCGCAGGATAGGTGAGGAGGCACTCAACTCTGGCCCCCGAGGTTTCCCGACTTAAATTCGTTGGATTTTTTCCTTTGGGGTCACCTCAAACAAAGCAAGATATCAAAAAAAGTAAAGAGATAAAAAAGTTGTATTTTTAATCGCATAATTAGAAAAAAATATGACACCTAATAAAAAGTAGTGACGTCTCATTTGTTTACTTATGAATATCAATAGGAGTGAGTCCCTGGACGCCGCTGGAACAGATAAAATAAATCAAATTACGTCAGAAGACGTCTACCGTTTTTATAAACAAATATACCAAATTTCAAAAAAATCGGAATTAGGGTTCTCCAGATATTAGTAAAAAACCTTGTACTTTCTCTAAATTTCAACACCCTGTATCTCCAAAACGAAGCATTTTCGGACATAGGTTTATAGGAACTTTCTTTCTTATTTTTGGTCTAGGAAATTCCCCCTGAATTTTTCGCAATATTAATAGGACATCCTGTATAGTGGATAGGACGTAAGCACTGTTTTTTTGGAAGATCTGGACTGTAGGTCTGCTTGTTTTTTAACTGTTAATTGCCAATATTATTTCATCCTGAGAAATATATTTAATGTTTAAACAAGATGTATTATTATTGCTATTCATGTTGATAACAATGTTTTGGCTAAGAAAGACACTTTCAAAATACTGACTAAAACCAAAGTTTACAGAAATATTTATTCTGTAAACTTTGCTAAAACTGTCTACTATTGACGGAGGGTCATGTATTTTCATCTAAATGCATTACACTCGGTATTCGACTACTGGAATTTTTACTCTGTATAAAAATCCAAAAATTTTTTAATGTCAGATAAAGTTGAGTTTTCCGCATCGAGAATAAAATCTTGTAAGCTGTTTTGATCAATATCTTGATGCGTTGTGAGACATTTGAAGATTTACAAGGTAATGTCAGAACCATATTCTTTGTATAACTTGGATTCATTTTGCTTCTGTTTTATATTCCTTGTCTAAACAATGTTAGGCAAGTAGAAGATTCCTACTCGACAGAGTGTTCGGCAAAATTTCGAAATTGTGTTTTTGACCAAGATCTTTAGAGGTGCACCCGGTAGAAGGAAAGATAAACGCGTTCATGTCAAAGGCTTACCTAATGGGCTCTCCGATGCAAATAAATTGAATCTGTGTAATGGTAAAAGTTTTTCGGGAGTCGATGCCGGTACCGGGCAATCAGTGGTATCAAAGAAATTGAGTTTCTCGGTCGTGTTTTTGTTGGATGTCCGCGTTGTCTGTAGATTTATAGCGAGCGGTCGGCTGGAATGTTATTGTTTTAGGAGCGCACTTTGTATGGTAAGTTCGCCATAGCCGGAGTTGTACGCGAGAACGCTTTGCCGCACCACGCCTTTTCGGTGTTATAGTTACAGCGCATGCGGCATTTTCGCGGCAGATTTTTTGTCGATGTGATAGATCGCCAGCGTTACCTTCTAGTTTAGGCAGCATTCAAAGCGATAGGCAACTAGCGACCAGCAGTGTAATGTAAGGCTGATTGTAGAGTGAGACGCAAATAATTCAATATTTTTTTGTGTTGTGTTTATTCGGACATTCTGTCGTTGAGACGGATCTGTATAGTACATATTAGAGGTATGTAGGTAGTTCGTCAACGAACTAGTTCATATGAACTATTCCCTGTAGTGAACTAGATGAATCAGTCAACTGCTCAATGTTGTTGTATAGTTACAAATTGTATAGTTCACCGTGAGCACTTGTGAACAATTTGTATAGTTTTCTTCTCTCTATAGTTAGTGCCAGTGTTGCCAATAAGTGTGTAATGATACGAAATGCATCTAATTTCAAGCGACGGTGTGTAATTTTCTAACATACTGAAAAGTGATAATTATGGATATTTGGACACAATTCCTTTTAAATATCGATATTGTGTTGGCGGCATATAGTTTGCATGACTTGACATATCTTTAATCTGTGGCTGTGATTCTATGAGTTCTAGGATCTTACATTGTACCGTGGTACTGTGGTTGTACTCAAGAGTTGTTTCTATTTCTAATAAATTTCTACTGTACCCTGAATGCAATGGACTTATTAAACTATTTCTTTAGAATAATGTATATAGCATATATTAAAACTTTTATAACAAATACATAACTTTTATTTAAAAAAAAATCGCATCTTCATACTCATTATTCAATAAGTTTAACACGTTATGCATCTATGAAATAAAGGTTATAATGAATTACTTATATATTACTATTGTTAGGTTTATGTTCCATTTGTATAGTAGAAAAGATTTGTTATGTAATCAATACGCTAATCTATACATAACAACTATATTTATTAATAAATAATTCGTAATTCGTTCATCGGCTATTATGCTTCTTCTAGTTGGATGAGGATAGACATATGTTATCTAACAATAAGCATATAACTGTCTTATGGTGTTATTGTTTTGTCATATTTAAATCTTGTCTAAATCTGAAAAAGTATTATCTGGTGTGGCCTATTAGAAACCGCTGATGTTAAGATGTAGGAACAGACAAAGAAGAGAGCAGATAAAGTTAGTCAACCAAAGGAAATAGAATTAGAAGTCAACCTCTCAGGGGATGCTTCAAACTTAGGATGGAAGAGTGCAAATTGCCATGTAATGTAATACAAGAAGACACGGGTGCATAGCTATTAGGAAGATACAATTAGATATGTGTTATAAATTTACATTAAAATCCCAAAGATTCAGCACATTGTGAACAATATTAACCTTACTTCAAGCGGTTAGTACTTAATTTATTTTGCACTAACATAACGGAAAAGTGCAAAAATAACTTGTATATTTTTTGTCTGAATGGTTTATTAACTAATTATGTTTTATTTTGTTTAATTATTCAAAAATATGTTTACTTCTTCAGAAGAATATTTCATTATGTTATCTGTTGAATTACTATAATTTTTAATTCTAACAAGTATCTCATAAGATTTAAATAAACTTATAGTACTGATATGTGTTCCATTATGTCCATTATCAAAAAAATTCAGTGGTTTCTCAGGGACTAATTTTAAGACATGCGTGAGCCTTTATTGTTTGCTTATCAAATATTTTAAAGAGCTGTTTAGAAATTATTTACCCCATGCTCCTGGACTATTTTGCGCTGGTTTATTCACCGGTTTGATGACATATTTTATAACTGCCTTAATTTTCATCGCAGCTAATCTCATTATGACATCAAAAGCGAATTGCATGTAGTCTCCGGGTGAAATTGCAGTGCGATTGTGTAACTTAACATCTGAGTAGGCACATGTCAGTTGTAACTGGCAAAACATGAGAGCGAGTTAAAGAATTTAGGAGCATTTGCGAAGTTGATTGAACTTTTGAGAAATATGTTGGGTAAATTTAAGAATAGAAATTTACCATCGTGGGAATATGCAAAGTATCTTTATCACCCATCTTGTTAAGCAAATAACTGCAGTTCTAGAAGGCAAAGGCAATACAGGTGCATCCAACGCAAGGTGGAATTTTACAAATTTCACATAATAAATGCAATGGGGTACTAGAAGTGTCTCGCGGGCGTATTGAACTGTCTGTTGCCTGCGAATCGTGTTGTTGAAGTGTAATAATGATCATGTGCCGATATGCCTTCCTCACGCGATACGTGTAAAGACCTCACATGACTGCGGTTATATGACAAACAATGGAGGCGATAAATGTTGCAGTCATGCGAAATTATGCCACGGCGTAGTTCAGGTGCCTGAAAGACTGATGAAAGCCTTGTACAATGAAATTTGAAAAATATGCTTTTCCTAGTTCTTATTATACCGGATGCATATACGTCCATACATACATTCGTCTATTGTGCTGTTATATATCTAACCTCAACCTTCTAATTACTCAGATGTCTTCTGAATCAGCAATGTCTAATTACACAACGCCACAAATAAATTGGGTTTGGTCGTCGACCGGACCAGTGTATGCTATAATGTTTTGACTCTCTGAATTTGAATCTAAAGTCGGAATTTTCGGATTGGTTCGTGTTTTGATCCTAACATCAAGAAATTCCGTTAGAAAGCCGTTTTCGAGGTTTCAGACTGACTTGAGTGGCCAGTGATTGGAAAAACATTGGAATTCCTGATCTCATTGCACCATAATCCAATCATTATTATTATTATTACTACAAGGACAGAAGCAAAGCCTATTAGTCCAATAAAATGTACAACAGTTAACAGCTTTTAAAGTAAGAGTAAAATAAAAAATAGCTTGCATAAAAGAAAAGGAACAAATAAGTATGTAAACAGAATACCAAAATAACAACACAAATCAGAGCTAACTAGCCCAACAGGCATAAACCACACACGAAAATACACTAGGCGCACACTCACTATAAAAATTTTGATGACATCCATGCATCCAACCTGTTTTTGAAAGAGTTGACCGATAGGGCAGTAACAACAGATTAAGGTAGACTATTCCAATGGCAGAACACTCTATTTGGGAAGGAATTTTGTACATTTGGATAGGATCGCCACGTATACGTCTCACATTAGTACAAATAATTTTCAAATTATCCAAACGGTGATAATATGGAAGTGATCTAAATTTGGGGATCCATTTTTTGAATTTTCTCTGCACGCTCTCTATCAGATTGATATCTTTTACCAGGTAAGGGGACCATATGTTCACACAGTATTCCAGATGCGGACGAATATATGACATATAATTTTAAGAAGACCTGATCGTTTGAGCTCTGGAAACACTTATTTAAAAAATAAGACACGGAGTTGGCTTTTTTCAGAACGGTGGAAATATGTTCAGACCAAGTGAGACTAAAATTGATTACTACACCCAAATCATTCAGGTTTTCAACAGTTTCAGTTACAACAGTTGTTATAAGTTGATCTTGACTGAAAGCATATGTTGACTTGGGATTGTTTGTACCAATATGTATAACAGTACACTTATTTAAATTCAGTGGGATGAGCCAAACATAACAGCAGTGTTCGATGGAAATAATATCACCTTGTAGAGTCTGATGATCTTGTAGTGCATTTCCAAATACCTTAGTATCATCGGCATACAGCGCATGCTGCGATCTGAGCTTTAGCGAGAGGTCAGCTGTAGATACCAAAAATGGGACTGCTTCCAGAACAGAACCTTGTGGTATCCAAAAAAGAACTACTTTAGACTCCGAATGCCATTTGCCCACTCGTACTGAAAATCGATTTGTGAGGAAACCATCTATCCAGGCAAGTAGCGGGCCCCGTATTCCATTATATTCTAATTTGTAGAATAACCTGTTTTTCGAGACTCTATCAAACGCCTTGGCAAAATCAAAATAGCAGGCATTCATAACCCCATAACCTCGTAACCCCATATCTCAAGGACTGCCAGGATGAATAACCACAAAACTATGAGGAATTAAGTTTGTAGTTCCAACCTGAGATAAGTACTGGAAGTAAAGGGAAAAAAATCTTAGGCAGATTTAGTGACAGAAGTATGCTTGTTCAGACCATAAACTCGTCCCCAGTATTGGGATGGCGGGGTTACCAGGAATTATATAGTTTTCAAGTTCTGTTAATGAGATCCATGTTTCGTCAGAAATTCGTGGTTCTACAACCTCGAATATTCCGGGTTATGGGGTTATAATGCTATGAGGTTATGGTCCAACGTGATCATTCGAATATTTTTCCAATCACTGAATACTCAAGTCAGTTTGAAATCTCGAAAACCGCTTTCTGGAGAAATTTCTTGATCATGAAAAAGCACCAATCAGGGTATTCTGACTTTATATTCAGATTCAAAGGATCAAAATACCATGGTATGATCCATGGCGCAGCTGACTCTCTTTTAAGACGTTGTGCTATTTTTACCTTTATTTATCTGTATTAGGCTCAGTACCTCTTCCGTGAATTTGGGCCTTATTCTTCAGCCGTTAGTTAGTAATACCGCAGAAGGCCGTTGATGAGTCTGCTTTTGCTAACTCATCAGCCTTCTGTTGCCTCGATATTTTCATACCTTGTTATTTGATATCCAAGTTCTAACATCGTTCTAACTTCTTAGCATTACCAAACTATCTAAACTTTACCAGTCAGATTTGTCTGCTGTAAGCTAATTGCCTTTAATATTAATCACTCAGGATGGCTCATCAAACATGTAAACAGTAAATCGTCAACAGTGATTGGTGTATACAAGTAGGTGGAATAAAACCTACAAAGTGTGTTATGCCTTAAATATCAGTACTTCCCAATAGATTAGTAGGTTTTTCTGTGCCAGTAGGCACAAAGTAAAACTAATGTGAAAAGACAGGTCCCCTCATGCACGTTTCTATGGATATATCCAAAGGTAACTTTAATAGAATCATTTTAGGATTTCGTTATTTTTCGATGTTTTATATAAAAAACATAACCTGACCTAATCCAACTTGAAAGATTAAATATTTTATTTAATACTATGAAAACAAGTCTATGTGAAATACAACCAATAATATTGTAGGAAATAATTACATCGTGGAAAAAGCTCCAACCAACACTGAATTACACTCGCAATAAAGAAGAGTAAGGATGATCTTGTTTTCAAGTTCATTTTGTTCATCCTGGATGATCTATCTTAGCTGATGAAACGCAGAGAGAACTATGTAAACCACATTAACTGCATTGATTATGTGATTGTACTAAATATAACATTGTTTTGTGATTTCCATTAAGTTTATGTTTTGTTGCTACTGTTCGTTCTTCTAAGGGAACCTTTATATTTAATTAATTTATTTAATTTAAAATTTAGGAATGCAACAGGTCAAATACTACATTTTCATCTTATCTGGTAACAGATAGTCATGCTAAGTAAGTAATAACATAAAATAAAAGCATAAAACTGTTGAACAGAAAGGAAACAAAAAAAAGGTCAAATTTAAAGGAAAATACACAATTATAATTACATCTTTTGATGAGGTTTTTAAAAGAGTTTAATGAGAATGATACCATATTATAACCAATATCATTATTTGACGAAGTTATACTACAAATGGATATATGCGTACCTAAATTGGTTCTATGATACGTTAGCAGGAAAATGATCATAAAAAATGCTGCCTCAAGTCCAACTAATCGTTTTGAATATTAAAGCATAAAAAAATAAAGATAAGGTTAAAACTCTAATCATCGTTACTTCACTTCACACCGTTTTAGACTGATATAAACATTTAACTTTTAATGTAACATGTGGAAATAATATGATTTCCCAATTAATGATTCATCCATTTCAAGAAAAAGGTTCCTAGAAACCCAGCTGCGAAACGCATAATAAAAATGGCGTTATCGTGTTTTTACTCTACCTCTTCATTTTCATCAATCCATACTGATTTTACAAGACTATTTTAAAACTTGTGTATTGAGTAAACCAATATTAATTTGATTCATACTAGTTTTTCACTACACTTTCGATTTCAAATATATAATTATCCTAAAAGTACATGGATTTTACAGAAGTTAAAAAGTAAATGTCGTTTATATTTTTAAATGGGTTAGTTAACTTGAATTCACCAATTCCTGATTTTAGATAGCTTAAAGTATTGAATACAAAAATATTTCACCTAACTTTTGAAGGATGCATTTATCAAGTGTTGGTAGCGTGCAGAGAAAGTGTCTTGGATTCTTATCTTTTAATTGACACAATTCAAGGTGTTTACAAGTCGTAATAACGATACATGCGATGTGCAGAAAGTCTGCTTCGCGATCTCCGATAACATTTTTGATTAAGTGAATTGTGGTAATGAACTGTGACGAAATGGGCATCGAAAAGCTTAACAATATCATTGTGATTAATCTCATACATATACAAATAGTACTTGAAATATTTTGTTTTTTAAATTCATAAATCTATTAACTTGTATTTTTAGAAAATAATCTCCTGTCATCTTTAACCGGATTTTAACATTTAAATTTTATTAAGCATTTCTAGAATTCCTGTAATAAATGAGATACACATAATTAAAATTAATATAGTGGACTCTACTAAATATAAATAAACGCCAGCAACACGATTAAAGCGAATAGTTCCAGATGATATATTACAAACAATATCATTTAACAGAAATCTCGGAACGGTATTAATCTTGTCAACGCGGCAGCTTAATGCATTCAGAGCCGCTGCAAACCAAAAGAAAATCTTAAACTGATAATGAGAAATGAGAGCTATTTGTGCGTCTGTATAATTCTTGTGTCGTGACACGAGCTGTTTATATTCATGGTTTTATTTTTACAAATCTCTTAAGTAACAATAAAAGGTTCATCTAATTAGATAAAATTTTAATATTATCTTGAAGTAATTATTGAATTTCATACACATTAGATAATTCTATGACTTATTTTGTTACTTTTCTTAGTCCTGTAAACACTAATATAAGCAAAAGGAATTCATGGTTACTAAAAAATGCGTTTTCTAAGCGATGTACTGCTTATTCAATGTCACCAATGTGAATTCTTTAGAAGACATCCAAAAACTGTCAATTTCCAGAAGATACCCGAAAGGTAAGACGGAGATCTTTGGATATAGTTTGTTCCAAGAATAGTGAAATCTTAGGTAAAAAATTAGATAACCACAGTAGGTACCACTAACAAAAAAACTGTCACATAACTATGTTACTATTTTTTAAAACAGGGTGGCCGCCCGCCGAGGTATCCGAGATTCTACTCACTTTTTTCTAATTCCCAATGGTTCTTGAAATATCGGGGATTGAAGTTGCCAGGTCGTATGAGTAGTTGCTAAAATGTAAATTATATTGTTCCCACTACAGGGCTTAGAAAAAATGTGGTTTATTTTAATAAAAGTGTAATGACAGTGTGCAATTTGACCATCGCCTTGTGCAATGTATAACTCAATTCTCTGTCGAAGCTCTCATTCCCAGTTATAGTTCTGCATATTGCTTTTCACCTCATCAAATGCTGTATGAATCTTCTCAATGAGGTTGTCCCTACGATCAGCCTTTCCTATTGAATAGGCAAGTGTTTTCACATGTCCTCACATGAAAAAATCCAACGGATTGAGATCCGGAGATTGCGATGGCCAAGCAAAGGGACCACCACGACCTATCCATCGATTTGGATATTTTTCATTGACGAAATTAGTGACATCTCTTCTATAATGGGACGGAGCACTATCATGTAAAAAACCATCGTCCTTCTGATTTGTTGAGAAATGTCCTGAAGTAGTAGAGGTGGATCGTTCTCCAAAAAAGCCCAGTACATCTCGCTGGTCTTTCCGTCGAAGAAATGTGGCCCCATAACTTCGCTATTAATTATTCCAGCCCAAACGTTTACGGAGAATTTTCTCTGAAAATAGGTTTCTCGAATAGCATGAGAGTTTTCGATTGCCCATACATGACCGTTGTAGAAATTGTGGATTCCATTTCGTGTAAATGTAGCTTCGTCAAAGAAAAACGTTATTGAAAGTGTATTATTGCTTTACCATTCGCAAAGACTAACTCTTGAAGGAAGATCCATGGGGAGAAGTTCTTGTACTGATTGGTAATGATAGAGATGCAATTAGTTTTCTCGTAAAGTGTCTTGCACAGCCGTCCTATTTTGTCCAGTGAGTACAGAAATTCTTCTCGTACTAGTACCAGGATCATTTTCAACTAGTTCAAGCACTTCTGCAGCAATGTTTCTTCACATAACTTCTCTTTCACAAGTCGGTTTAGGGAACGCACCTGTTAATCGAAGAGTTGTGAAGGTTCTATTGAATGTTTACCTGTCTGGAAGATGGCGGTTTGGATATCGTCGTTGATATTCCCTAACTGAGGCGCTGATACTACTTCATTTGAATAAAGTAAAGGCATGATTTTAACACAAATGGCGCAAAAAATAAAAAGGAACCAACTGTCAATGATGACAATTAACGAACTAACAATCAACAATTTTCTTCTAATCCCACACAAGTTGTTAATTATTATTAAATTGCCTAGCTCTCTAGTTGCAACAATGTAATTTACTCTAGCAATTACCCATAAGATCTGGCATCTTGAAACCCCGATATATCAAGAACAGCTGGGAGTTTGGGAAAAGTGAATAGAATCATTTGTGCTTAAAATTAATCATAGAATTCATATACGAAGTATCTCGGACACCTCGGCAGCCACCTTGTATATCTGCTACTGTCTGCAACATGCTTCCTCTAACGTTCTGTAAACTTGTAAATACCATAAAAGTTTTTGCTTGTTCTTGTATCGAACCACGCACAATTACTGTGACCTTATAGCTGAATTTTGACTACATTTTAACTGACTACAGAATAATATCTTTACGTTTTCGTAATTTAGAGTAGGTTGGTTACTGGTTTTGCTTTTTTGATAATGATAATTAATTAATATCATACCTTAAACAAAACACATACACTGTGTTGCTATCGTTATCTACCGAGTAATATGAAATTCAACGCATTTTCTTGTTTGTAACATTGCAACAACTATTATTGGTTACTTTATTATAGGGTTTCCCCATAGTACTTTAATTTCTAACTATACATATTATACAGGATATTTTTTAACATTATGTCATATACTTAGGAAATTGCTTTAGATGTGAACAAATAATAAAATCAAATCAAAGAGTTAGTATACTAATATTGTCTGAAATTATTTATTATAATTTAAGTCAAAGTAACGTGAAGTAAAAGTTATGAATTTAATCTATGTCGTTTGTCACATATTAAATCTGTATGTTAAATGTATCGCTCCAGTGCGAATTTACTGTACAGCAGAAGTAAGCATATATAAAAAACACCCCTTTCCGATCTTTCTGACGCAGGGGTTAATATATACAGTTTTTTATTTTTTAGAAGCAGTAAAAAGTTAAAACAGTGATACAAGTATTATAACGAAGTTTTTATCCATGCCTTTTTAGATATTTCTCCATTTTTTACACATTAACGTCGCTGTATTCAAAAAGGGTTCCCAGAAAGTGTCATCCAGGGGTTGAGTGATATAAAATTTTATTTATCAAAGGAAATAGGATTTCTTGATATGGTCGAATAATACAGAATGTTTCAGAAAACCATACCATATGTAGAAGTAATAAAATATGTCAATTTTGGACGTATCGGATTTATGGATGTAATTTTGAAGATACAGAACGTTGAAGTTATTTTATTAAATTATTATTTAGGAACAACAATTTGATAAGCATAGGTTTTGAGACATCCTAAAAGGCATGGTTTGTAGTATTAGTTTTTAAATAAGCTATACAAGATTTTTGTTAAATTGTATTTTTTGTGAAATGTTGTAGATCACAATTCATTTTGTTAAGGTCATATGACTGTATTATATGAAGACTTTTTAAACAAAAAAAATCTATTTTCGTCGAAATTTACTAAGCTAAGGAAAAGTTTTACAATTTTAGATATTAATTATTCCCTTTGGTTTTATTTTTTGTTCGAGTAGACAGCATTTAATTTTTGCAGACTATAAAATTATCATAAAACACATAAAAAAACTAATAATATATAGGAAAATTTTCAAGCTACCTATCTATATTATGTAATACGAAATAGTAATATATTTACTAATAATAGTAATATACTTTACATTTTTAAGAAGAAAAATCTAACCTTTTATTTATTTTATATAACGTCTTATACGAACAGCATTTGCACTACAGTTTAAATAAGTACAGTACATTAATTTTATTTATATGTTTGTTCTGAACTAAGTATGCTAAAAACTTCAAAATAAATGTTAATGCATAAAGTTCATAAGCACATAAAGAGTCTTTCTAACATTGAATCTTCTAAAAAGATATACATAACTTATAATTTTGATCATCATAAAGGCTAATCAATTTATTTAAACTTTGCACCGCTTTTAGGCGAAAGTGTATCTTTTATATTCATCGGTATCATTTCAGTGTAAATAATTTTTTGCACTAGTGAACGGGGGACAGCTCAATAACAGAATAAGTAATATGAAACTAATATAAACAAAAATTATGCAGTGAAATTATGTATACCTAAATAAAACAGAGAAAGAAATTAAATAGGGTATAGGGAAAGAAACACAAACAATGGATACAATATAACAAGAGAAAATATAATAAAAATGAAAATGCAGGTCGAAGAAGCGATGAAAATAATAATAGCGATTTATTTCACTTTCAAGTAATTTTCTGGAGATAAGCTAATGTATAAAAAAATGTTTCTAGAAGTGGACACAGTGAATTGTAAATATAGCAAATATTGTGTAAATATTGTGTACTGAGGAATACTTTCATTACTTTCTAATATTTGTTTTCAGGATGGGTAAATAAAAGAAATTCAGTTGTCATGATACAGCTCTACAGATTTATAAATTCAGCATGCCTAGTCTTTGATTATAGTCGATTTGATTGTGAAGTAATATAAGTTTAAATGTAGCAATAAATATTACGCCTGTTAACAGGTGAAACAGGTTGTTACTTTGAAGAGGTTTTTTTAAATTATTATCTTTGAAACAGCTAAGTAAAGAAAAAATTGCCTGTGAAAACCGTGCAAATCGTTTTATTCTTAATAGAAATAGTAGGAAATTGATATAATGTACAGGGTTATTCACGCTATACGGCACGGAATATTGTGGCCTAAATATGAGGCTTTCAAAAAGTTTCTCTTTAGGCATATATGGGGATCTATTACGGTTACTTTTAATTAATAATAATAATTATTTTCATATTATGCAGGGTGCCCCAAATGTCCTAAAAGGATCAAAGTTGTATTTTTTTAAATGGAATAGGCATGTCGGCACACACGTTTAATTTTATTTTATTGCATTATCTGGCTGTGTTGAGCCAAATATATTGAATATTCATTGTGTGATCTCCCAATTGAACTAGAACTCATTCACATGACATATGTTGTATTGACAGTTTATTAATTTTTAGATATATAATTCACTCCCGTGTAAAAATATACAGAATAAAGTGATAGTTTCATGTTAACTAGTGGTTTAAAGACAGAATTAACAAGGCAATCCAAATAAGTGTCTGTTTTAATAAGACTTAAGTACTAATAATAAGATTTAAGGTTTTTTAAAAATTTGAATTTTAACAAAATGTAACCTAATTTTTCTGTTTAAAATACTTAAAATACTTGAAATACTTGAATATCAGGTATGTAAGCGAAATTTTGCAGTGAAGTGTAACAATAGATCATATTTTATATACCAATCATAATAAAATTGCCGTCTTATACAGGGTGTCCAAAAATTAAAATTAATCAAATAAGAACTTTAAGTGGCTATAAATTGATTAATTTAATTAGAACGCTGTATTTTTTAACTTACCAGAAAATGTAATTTTTATTTGCCTATCGAATGATATTAGGGTTCTTATTTGATTAATTTTAATTTTTGGACACCCTGTATAAAATGGCAAGTTTATTATGATTGGTATATAAAATATGTTCTATTGTTACAATTTACTGTAAATTTCGCTTACATACGACAAGAATATTGGGTTACATTTTTATAAAATTCAAATTATTTAAAAAATCTTAAGGTTTAGATATTATAAACTTTATTAAAACAGACACTTATTTTGATCGGAGAATACAAAAATGCAATAATATATAGGGGATTCCATTTAAAAAATACACACAACTTTGATACTTTTAGGACATTTGGGACGCCCTTTGTAATATGAAAATAATTTTAAAAAGTAACCGTAATAGACCCCCATATATCCCAAAAGAGAAACTCTGAAAGCCGCGCATTTTTGCCACAATATTCCGTGTCGTATAGCGTGAATAGCCCTGTATAGGTTTCGATAAAAATGGAGGTAAATGTCTTTGGTCACAGAAAATGGCAAAAGTAAATTTAAAAACATTAACAGTGTTGTCGTTGTCAGAAAATATTAACCGATCAAATTATAAACAATTTTATTAAAATTTTCAATATTTGTCAAAGTTTAACAAATAATAATAAAAAAGTCTTATTCAGTAAATTATGCGAATTAATTAGGTAATTAATTAATTAATTAGCAATTAATTAATTGTCAATTTTTGAAAAGTAACATTTTGTTATTTTGAAGCCAGTTAAGGTTACCTAATCAACTTTTCATAAATTAATTTCCTACCATACTTTACAACAATGAACAGCTGTTTGAAGATTGAACAAAAAATACAGAAAACAGAAATAAACAAATACTAAAGTAAATAAAGTACATAAATAAAATGCAAATAGCAAATGCTAAAATTGACGTAATTTTCTTTTGCGCACAAGATTATAAGTCGCAGAAACGATTGTTGTATCCTAAACAAAACTACAATATCTTGTCGAAACAACATTTAGTACTTCCACAATTCGTCATGCATCCTCCATAATAAAAATTTGAAACATTCAGCTCGGGTGACCCGACAGATTAATTTACAGCTGCATCTTGCCCACGTTGAATCCATCGTTCAGTAAAGTGCTTATTAGGGAAGTGTCGCACAGTTTGAGTAATGTGGTGGTGCACCATTGTGCATACACTGGTCTCTTGTAATATTCTAGGGCACATCTTCTAATACACATCTAGCAAAGCATGTTCTAAGAAATTTAGGTACTGAAGTCAAAATGGCAGCAACACAACAGGTCCTAATTAATGATCCCCGATAATTCTAGATCATACATTATACAATTGTTGCGTTTCGATTATCTCATTTCATTTATGACTGTTGTCTTTATTCTCGCTTTATTTATTCCTGAACTAGTTACAAAAATATAGTCCAGCATTAACTTGGTCTGCAAGCTTCCATTGCAGTTGTTAATGGTTAAATAATTTTCAAGCTGGCTGCCATACCGACTCATTGACGTTTCGAGGTTTCGATAAAGATCGCAGTTTTCTTTAGAGGAAATTCTAAAACTGGAGATTAAGTCCTCTGGCTGGTATTTACATTTGATGTATGCATTGGTCCAGGGTTTTTGGGCGTATAGATTGCAGTCATTGGTCCATGCTGTTCTGGTCCTTGAAATCTGCAAAAATCAAATATCCTCTAGTATCAGCTTAAGAGATACTTTTTTCTTGAAACTTTTCGCCAATTGTAACAAAAGTACTGAAACGAGGAACATGTCAATCAGAAAAACTGTCAGCGTACGCCTTGCTGTTGTTAAAGAATTACATCTGCAGTCTATAAATTAAAAATTCATGTCGGCCAATTCATTTGAACTGTACTATTTTCGTAATGGATTTCGTACCAAATTCGTAGTAATATAATTTGTCATGTTCATATTTTAAAATGTTCTGCAAGCAGCGATCTTTACTTTTAATTTTCTCGAATGTAGTAGTGGTAGAATGTATATTACCTACATCCTACTGATTTTCAACTAGTGCTTTTTTTGCTGTATAATCATTGAGCGTTTCCAAAATCATTAAAATATGCAAGAAATTTTTACTTTTAACATATTTTTCCTTTTTCTATCACCCTTCAAATTACATGCATCCAACATCTACGCCACTGTTGTTGGAAATAAAATGATTTGCATGTTTTTGTAAAGACACACTTGATATTTATCTACAAATTTTAACAACCCTCTTCAAAATTCTCATCAAAGTAATGAGAAAAACGATATTTGAATTACCCCCACTATTTTCCCAAGAGCAACTAATCCCCCCCTTCAGATTTTATAGTAAATATAAACTGAACGCCCTGTATATTATTCATGTTGTCTGTCAATTTCATCCTCAGTTGTTTGATATTTTTATAACATTTTTATTTTAATTTATTAAATTATTTTATTAATTTTAATAATTAATTTTTATTTTATCACGTGTAAGTAAATATTTTTTCACTGCAAAGTTTTCTCAATAGACACTGTTTCCAATCTGATCGTTGAGCAGGTGCAAAGATGGTAGGCGTTAATGCGGGTATTTTTCGGATCCACTTACTTATTATCACGGTGACATAACTGTTCAGTAAAAAATAAAGGCGAACCATGAAATCAAAATGATATATTACGGGCGATATCATTTAGCAGAAATCTCGAAACGATATTAATCTTGTCAGCGTAACAGCTTTATATGTCCACCACGCCGCAGCAGTCCGGCTAAAAGTAAATCTTAAATGGATAATGAGAATGATTGGGCATTTGTACATACCGTTAATTGGTGACTGTTGCCATAATGGGCACGGCTGAAACGCAGCCGAGCCTTTGTCGAGGCTAATTTGCGCACCAATTTAAAATAATTTAGAGTTAAACAATAGAATGTGTTTTAAGCAGAGAGCGGCATTAACGTGTCGCAAAAGATTACCTTACATGGGGCGCTCACGTTCTTTAAGCTACAATGGGGTTTTATGCCTCGCAATTAATTCTGCTGGAAAGGAAAAGTCCCGTACAAGGTGGTCCACGCTTTCCTCGAGTTCCTCCACTCTTTCCGTATGGCAGAACTAACAAACTCAGATGAGAACAAAAATTAAATGATAATTCTAACATTTCAATGATGGGAAAGTATTTTTCAAAGGTTTCTAACAGGGTGTAACAGTAACACTGTGAACATTTTTTTAAAAGATTCCCTTTTGTCAGGATAAATCAAAGAAAACATGGTTAAAAGAGTAATATTTTTCTCTAAAATTATTTCTAATGGTTCCATAAAACTTTGAATATGGAATTTAAATCTTTAAATCAACTACTGTGGAACATTTAATTGAAGATCCACTCTTACTAAAACTTATAAGGTACCTGTGGCAAATAGGGCCCACTTAAGAAGAAAGTACATAGGTATTGTATTTTTGAAACCGAGAGAGTTACACCTAAATTTGTACAGGACATAGCTAATACAATGCGAAACATCGCCATAATGTTAAAAATGTTGTCACCGCCGTTCTTGGTTGTAAAAATTCGAAATATTTGGAATTATTCCGTGGCTGAAAACGTACATAGGTATTGTATTTTTGAAACCGAGAGAGTTGCACGAAACTAAATTTGTACAGGATATAGCTAATACAACGCGAAACATCGCCTTAAGGATGGAAACTGATGCATCTCTGGTTGCCTAAATTATACCGAAAAATAGTAGAAAACAGCCCTTTTTTTATTCCAATATATCTTTTTAAAGCAATGGAAGAAAGTAGTAAAATTTCATATCACATTTGGCAAAGTATAAATGAAGACAGTAAGCATAAATTAATTGGGATAGGTAAATAATTCGTGAGAAATTAATTTCTAAATATGAAGGTTTTTTGGACTTTTACAAAGAAACTAGAATTATGCAATTTTTTATATAGTTGTCTTTAAATAAATAAACTGATTAGACTTTATTTCATAGTTTGTTCATCACTTTATTATTTAAAAAGTTATATTGGAATAAAATTATTAAAAAATATTCATTCATGAATAGCATTATCTCCGACATTTAATTCGCTTGATTTGTCGCACTAGTAAAAATTTATTTATGAATGGACTCGGGTCATTTTTAACGAACAGCTGTTGTATGTGGTTAATTTGGTATAACCTGATTCTGAATTGGTAGTCATGGTTTCTGTTAATTGATACGTAAATATTTAAATAATGTCACGATCATTTTAGATATATTTTTGTATAAAAGTATATAAGTAACAGTGCAAGTCCATACTATTATATAATTTTAGAAAATATGAAATATAAACAATTTTTAGTTTATTTAAAACCATAATTTATATTTAATATACCTATATTAGTATCTACGGTTAGTGGATAAGAAGGAAAACATTTTTATTTTCAATTTTACTAGAAAAAGTAATTCGTGACAAAAAATATTTTGCTTTTTAATTGAATATGGTTGTCATGAAAAACTGTAATTTATATATATATACAGGGTGATCAGAAATTTAACAAAATTAATAACGTTGAAAAATAAACTGCTTTTGTTTTTGATAATATAAAAAAATGTTAATAAGAAAAGTTGTTCATAACGGAAAGTTGTGTTATACTTACGATTTGTGAATAAAGCGGCTTACTTTGGTATAAACAGAAATGAAAAAAATATATATTTTTAATAATTAATATTAAGTAATTCTTGATAAAAAAAATCGCATATTAATATAAATAGAATTTTAATTGTGAATATACATAATAATGAGAAAATATAAAAAATATGTACGATATACTTATTTTGTCCAACAATTGTGTAAAAAATTATGTACAAAAGGACGATTTGAGACTAAATTTTTTTTATGAGAAATAGGTATTCATTTCACTTCACTTGAAAAAATAGTTATAAGTACTTTAATACCTCCAATATAAACAGAAATTATGTGGAAGAGTGTAGTTTAATAAATATGTAAATAAATGAAAGTAATAAAGAAATAAATAGAATAGGTACAGTAGAGCAGGAAAAAATTTTAAAAATCATAAAATAAAATTATTTCTTTTTATTAATTTGAGCTTCTATAATATATTGTGGATCCATACATCTTTTTCCCTGTGGAATATTTTTGTATATTATTTCTGGTAGTAAACAATTTTTATAAAATTGTTCCAAATTTGTTGCCATTGATTTTTTTTATAATTCTTCATCTTTCTTAATTTGTTCTATATAGAGCGGGTTGTTTTCACCACTATAGGTATATTACGAAATAACATATACCTAGACTTCTTCCGGTTATATTTAACTGTCTCTGTATCTGAAAGTAAGAAAAGAATTTTACCAGATAATATTTGTTATAAACATAGATAATTTTACCTATTATGCTTTTAATTTACCATAATGATAGATCTAGTCATATATAGAGTGCCACAATAGTGCGATAAAGTTTAGTATAACTGCCTGTATTAGTGATACGAAAAAAGTTACTTGCTCGGATTCACATTTTATTATTATTTCCATTATTCATTATTTTCAGACCGAATCTTGTTTTTGGCCTGGAGATTTTGCCCTATACAACTATAACTGAAAATAATTATAAACTTTGTCACACTATTGGAACAGCCTGTATGTGCATTGCAACGACAATATGTCATATTTATATTACGGCTAAGTAAGCGGAAAGTCTATTGTCGCATATGTAATTTTTATTTTCAAATAATCAAATACAATACCTACATATTTACTTGAATTTAGTACTAAGTACAACTATGTCTAGCAAATTGTAATACTTACTCTGTTAATGTTTTTTCCTTCATATAAAAAATAGTAAACTCCACAAATAAAATATTTGGCAGTCACAACGCAACAATAAAAGATAACAGCTCAAAGATCCATACAATAAATAATTACATTCGCACCTACTCTAGTCCGAATCCATATAAGTACTAAAATGTAGAAAATAATATGAAATAAAACTTTTAGTTGGCTGCAAATCTTATAAATTTGTACAACCACCTGCCATCCTCCTTTTTTGTAAATATGTACATAATAATATGTAGAAGATAGAAAATATAAATATTTTCAGAACAAAAAACCGGCGGCCGCAAATTGGAGTTTTTATTATTTTAGGCCGGACAACTCATTATCGTGCACGTGTGCGTGCATCTGGCATTTTATCGTATTTTTTGTATGAATGAAATAATCGTACTATTTTTACTATAAACGTATTTCCTGTAACGACATCTATATGAATATTGTAGTACTTTGTTAGATGAAACGGGACTTCAATTTCCGTGTTAAAAATGTTGTCACCGCCGTTCTTGGTTGTGAAAATTCGAAATATTTGGAATTAATCAAATTTCGTGGCTGAAAACGTACATAGTATAGTATTTATGAAATCGAGAGCGTTGCACTAAACTAATTTTATACAGGACATAGCTAATACGATGGGAAACATCGCCTTAGTGTTAAAAATGCTGTCACCGCCGTTCTTGGTGGTGAAAATTCGAAATATTTGGAATTATTCAAATTTCGTGGCTGAAAACATACATAGGTATTGTATTTTTGAAACCGAGAGTTGCTCGAAACTAATTTATACAGGACATAGCTAATACAATGCGAAACATCGCCATAATGTTATAAATGTTGTCATATTGTAAATAAACCTACAGATATCCTTGGTATCTTAAATTTATGTAAAACTTTTATAATATTCTTAAAAAATGCGAATGAGCTTTATTATTCCAAGAAAAATTAAAGACAGCTATAAAAACCCATCTAAAATGAGGCAAAAACAGGAAAATTTGTTATTTTTTGCAAAAATTAAAAGTTTATAAGTCCTAAAAAGTTTAATTAACGGTTAATTTCATATAACATAAATCAAATTCTTCTCCAAAAAACAAAAACAAAGAAACAATATGCCTCGCAAAAACCTTTATAATGTTCTAGGGTGTCAAAATTTGAGAACATCTTGGTCTCAATGGTGTTCAAAGGATCGATAGATTCATAAAGCAGTTTAAAGGTTGAAGTTCGGGGGTTATGTTAGATGGCAAGTAAAATATCTTTATAATCAACTCATCTGCAACTTCGGTTATGGTGACATGCAAGTGACTAGCAGCTCTATCAAAAACTAGGAAGGCAGTGTCTATACCATTGGAACGGTTAAAAAAAGCAGTGAAAAGTACAATGGTCATAACTACCTTTCTCGACCATTTTATTTAGAGTACTTGGTGGTAAGTATTCTTCCCATTCAGGTTTTAATCTCTTTCTTTTATATATATGACCATAGGTAGAATGTTATTTCCTAAAGTATTACAACATCCAGCAATGGTCACGTTTTCCGCATTCACTGGCCCAACTAAGTGCACATATTTGATACCTACCTTTTGGGCCAATAATTTGCTGCTGATGATTCGTCATCCTTTTTTGTCCATATTGGATTTTGGAACAAAATCATTTCATAAAAAATTTTTGATAATTTCTCAAAGTGGTCAATTAATTTTTAGGCACTTGCTGGGGTTCACCAGTTGCGTCTTACGTCTTGATAAAAAGTCGTACCAGCGAATCCTTTAGCAGCGTCAGATGGATGTGGAATGTTATTTTGCAAAGATAATTTATACGCAGAGCGACGTACTAATAGTTGGGAAGGGCATGCCGATTTCACATAGTCGAACTATTCTTCTACAAAATTGTTTTTTTTTTTCATCCAGAGTTAATATGCCGGATCGCCGTATTTTTTTTATTTAGGACACCAGATATTAAATGGTTTCTAATAGTTGTTCTTGGTATACATTGAGCAACTCCTCATTGTGATAATTCATTACTTTTCACTGAGTTAATTGCACCTCGAAGTTGTTCCTTAGTTCAATTTGCCCACTTTATCACTTCCGGTGGTATTATTGTTAGGAAAACTAAGCAGAAAAACTAATGTTTTACTGAGTTGTTTAATAAGGCCCACCATATAACTTTATTATCCGAAAATTAGTGGGTTTTATTAACCGAAATGCGTTTTATCTTTAGAAAATAATAAACTTCAAGTGCTTCTTACATTTTTGTTAACGGCTGTACTGCAAAATATTGTCCTTACAATAGGATGACTTACATAGTTTTAACATTTTCATTGTTATTAATTTTATTCATTGATTATTGAAAATGCTTTCGCATTATTCCTACTATTAAACTTTTTTGTGTTGGTCAGATCTCATGTCTAGGATACTCTTCTTACACAGTTTCAAAAGAACTATTTAAGAAAAAAAAATAGTTAAAATCGGTTAACAATAAACAAGTTACGGGAGTGACTACTCATTAAATGGAACACGCTGTTTTTTATTTATAAATACGACATCTTTCTTTCTTGTAAGTAAATATTGATGAATAGTGGTTTATCAGTAAACGTTAAACATATTTGTTATGCAAAGTTTATGTTATCTGTTAACAGATATATTTCCTAAAATTGTTCTGGATGACAGATTAACGATTAATTTTCATACCTACTGGGCCACAAATATTTCGGCAACTGCTACCTGTTTCGGGATGTCCTCTCTTTAGATGTTAGTGCATCTACCTACTAATACTGTAAAAGAAAACAATCAGAAATCTAATTAAACATTATTCATACATTTATCTTGTTTACATTAGAACACCACTTAGCTGTTTTTTGATAAAAATGTTAATGAAAAACAATAATGTCGTTGCTTTACTGACCTGCGTATTATAATATGTAAAAACTATAACTCAGACAAGAAAAAATAACATTAATTTATTGCAAAGAAAAAAAATGAACATATTGCAAAACATAATAATTTTATTTTATTTCTGTTTTAAATTCCCCTTTATCTCTGTTATAATATTAGAAAAGTTTAACTTATAAATGTAATTTATTATGCAGTTAAATTTCAGATAAATTTTAGTTTTTGGTTTTAGCAAATAGGATTAAAATATTCGTAAAAGTGTTAGTCTGAGAATCCTATATTAGCTTTGACTTCTGAATGGAATATATTATATGACCTTTATTTTAAAATGTTTTATTTATTTATTTATTTATTTATTTATTTATTTATTTATTTATTTAGACTAAGCTGTCCAACAGGAACAAGTCCTAATTACAGGATAGTGAGAAGAAAGAAAAATTTATATATACATATAAATTTAAACAGGTCATACAACAAAAATACATAGTATACCTATAGGTAAAACAGTAAGCAAAAAATGCATATATGAAAGTTGTATCAGAAAATAAAATTAATTAAAACAAGAAAAATAAGATGTCACACACAAATGAACATGTCCAGTATATCATGCATTTACAAATCAATATATGCATTTTTGAATAACAATACAATTTATACACACATACATACATATTACAATACAAAAAGTACAAACTAAGAATCTGGGTAGGGACAAACAAATATTTTTGATATGTTTAATATTTTGAATTAAATATATCTATAAAAGTGTACAGTAGATCATAACTTCTATACATCTCATAGAAAGGAGAATAATGTAATATATTACTGTTGGCTGTTTTCAAGTAGAACTTTTTAAACTCTTTGTTTTGATTTCTGAAGGTTTTAGGTATGATAAAATTTATTATGTGTAATAAATCGTTTACATCATGGATATAATGAATTACTTTAAATAAAAATATTATGGAATGGATATTGCGACGAACATAGAGAATTGTCTTCAAGTCTTCGAAGAAGCAATTCTTGAGAATATCCAGCCTACGTTGCACCCTTTGAAGCGCCTCGATATATTTAGTATATACTGGTGATCATATCACCGAGCAATATTCCAACTTGGACCTTAACTACAATAAAAAAATACAGCTAGGTCTTTTACATACTCATTTTTGTTAGATAGAAGCTTGAATATCGTCTTCTCACTATAATTCATTTGAATATCGAAACAGTACAAAGAAAATTTGTTAAATATCCAAATTTTAAAATAGATGGTGTTTTCCGCCTATTGGTATTCCACATCTGACTTATTAGATGGACTTTCTTTGAAAAGTCTTGATTTAAGGCGTCGGTGCCACTGTGTATATGTAGGTATTCTTATTTAAAATTTTGAATAACCAAATTGACTATTCAGATCTTTTGCATGAACTTAATTTTTACGTTCCAAGGGTCAATTCAAGAGAGGGAAACACTTTTTATATTTTTACGCCACTATATATTTTTAATTCCAGCTACCAAAATAAAAAAATCACTTTATCACTGATGTGTTTGTATACTATTTTCTTTTTTATTGCAATTTTCAACTATTGCTCTTTTTTATATTAATGACAAAATAATTTGTTTTTTTTTGGTTCTTCTGTATTTTTTTTCTCTTTACCTTCCTGTTCTGCAGTTGGGTTTTTACACCTGCAGAGAACAGTATATCAAGAAATAAAAAATGTTTGCGTCATTCATAACTCTTTTTGTTTAAAAAATTAAAGGAGAACAATGGGCGAGCTTAATTAGACTCACTGAATTTTATTATCCTTGTACATAGTTCCGTATCTCCTTTTGATAAATATGATAAGGCCTTGTATTTATTTTTCAATTTCCATCAAGTCGCTATCACGTCAAGAATAAATATATAGTCCTTACTTAAATGTAACGCCTGACAGAGACAGATTCAGACCATAATGCCACTGTCAGCCATAATTTACAACTTAAATACAGGTCCATGGGCCCGCGTAATAGGGGTAACTTATCCCCGTCTACTTTATTTGGTCATTTATTGGCTAAGTACACCTCCAGTGTGATAAGGCGAATTTAGCATTACCCTTATTTATTAATCACACTTGGGTGAACTAATATTTAATTTCTCCATTAACAAAAAATATCTTATTATGAGAGGTGTCATCCTGTTCTAGACAAAGGATAATGTATATTCCAAGCAAACTTCTTTTTATAATGTTCTGTTATCCACTTCATTGGTAGAATTAACTTTATTCAATATTTTTTTCGCTTTTGGTTAGTTCATATGAATTATTAGATCGTTCTTTGTTTCTATATTTTTCAGAATGCTCCTTAGAAATAATAACATGAATATAAAATTAGGGCTTTTCCGGGATCATAAAATCATTCCTTGACAGAAAAACTAAAAAAATATCTTTTATAGTAATGCATTTCTTCAGTAAATAAAAAATTAAAAAAAGCGACACCTCCTTTCCATTACAAAAAATATTTTTTATATATTTTCTGTATATTGTTTGACTTCGTTTAATAAGAGGTTTAATAATAAATTATGTTTTTTTGACACTTACGTTGACTGAATCCAAATTCTTCAGTTTTCCCAATTTGCTAATACACACAAAGGTATTATTGCACATAGGCATTATTTTAGAACTGTTTGAAATTCATACATCATTTGAAAAATGTTCGTACTTCGATCTCATCCCTTAATTTATAATACTTCCCTATACAGGGTGTCCGCAAATTTCACCGACAACGTTTGACTGCATATTCACGACGATAAATAAATACGATCTACGGAAAAAAGTTAAATAAAAAATGTTTGTTTTTGAGTTACATGCCTTCAAAGTTGTCAAAAATAAAACTAATTTAATTACTAATTTCATAACCCCTTTACCGATCGCGTTAAAATTTGAGACACTTATTTGGACTATTATGGCGTATTATTTCTTAAAGCTTTGGTCAAATCTATATACTGGGTTATAGTTTTCTCCCTTTTAGCGGTCAAAATTTTTACAGTGGTCGTATTTTTTTAAAACCGGCAGCAACATTGAAAAGGTCGTTTTATTTAAAAAAAATATTGTCTTGAAAAAATCGCATACAGAAAGCCATTCTTGAGACAAATGGCATTATTTGCAGGTTTGTATGTTTCGGTTTGGGTAGCATTTAAAACTTTGAGTTCAGTAGGCGATGAAAACAAGATGTTGATTGCTATGGCTATCTGGTAATGTCATTATGGTTGTGTTGTCGTGTTTCTTTGGGATTCTCATCACTCCACACATGCAAATTATGACAATTCACAACTCCGTTCCTTGTAAAACAAGATCCGTCATCCGTCAAAACAATTATTATCTTCTGCGAAATTTTCAAGTTCTTGAGCAAGAGTTAAATGAAATGACCGAAGAAGTTGCTTTTTAAAAGTTTTATGAACATTAGTTTTACATACATTTAATTGTCTGGACACATAATTTGCATATGTGGAGTGATGAGAACCCTAAAGATATGCGACAATAATGACTACCTGACGGTCATAGCAAGCAACATCTTGTTTTCATCGCCTACTGAACTCAAAGTTTTAAATCTGTGACACTACGCAAACCGAAACATACAAATCTGTAAATAATGCAATTTTTCTTGAGAATGGCTTTTTGTAGGCGATTTTCACAAGAGATAGTATTTTTTTAATAAAACAAGCTTTTCAATGCTGCTGCCGGTTTAAAAAAAGACGACCACTGTAAAAGTTTTGACCTCTAAAAGGGAGAGGTAACCGGAGAAAACTATCACCACTATATCGATTTGACTAAATCTTGAAGAAATAATACGCTATAATAGTCCAAATAAATGTGCCATATTTTAACGCGATCGGCAAAAGGGTTATGAAGTTATTAATTAAATTAGTCTTATTTTTGACAACTTTGAAGGCTTGTAACTCAAAAACCAAAAATTTTTTATTTAATTTTTTTTCGTAGATCGTTGTTATTTATCGTTCTGAATATGCAGTCAAACGATGTCGGTGAAATTTGCGGACACCCTGTATAGGGAAGTATTATAAATTAAGGGATGAGATCGAAGTACGAACATTTTTCAAATGATGTATGAATTTCAAACAGTTCTAAAATAATGCCTATGTGCAATAATACCTTTGTGTGTATTAGCAAATTGGGAAAACTGAAGAATTTGGATTCAGTCAACGTAAGTGTCAAAAAAACATAATTTATTATTAAACCTCTTATTAAACGAAGTCAAACAATATACAGAAAATATATAAAAAATATTTTTTGTAATGGAAAGGAGGTGTCGCTTTTTTTAATTTTTTATTTACTGAAGAAATGCATTACTATAAAAGATATTTTTTTAGTTTTTCTGTCAAGGAATGATTTTATGATCCCGGAAAAGCCCTAATTTTATATTCATGTTATTATTTCTAAGGAGCATTCTGAAAAATATAGAAACAAAGAACGATCTAATAATTCATATGAACTAACCAAAAGCGAAAAAAATATTGAATAAAGTTAATTCTACCAATGAAGTGGATAACAGAACATTATAAAAAGAAGTTTGCTTGGAATATACATTATCCTTTGTCTAGAACAGGATGACACCTCTCATAATAAGATATTTTTTGTTAATGGAGAAATTAAATATTAGTTCACCCAAGTGTGATTAATAAATAAGGGTAATGCTAAATTCGCCTTATCACACTGGAGGTGTACTTAGCCAATAAATGACCAAATAAAGTAGACGGGGATAAGTTACCCCTATTACGCGGGCCCATGGACCTGTATTTAAGTTGTAAATTATGGCTGACAGTGGCATTATGGTCTGAATCTGTCTCTGTCAGGCGTTACATTTAAGTAAGGACTATATATTTATTCTTGACGTGATAGCGACTTGATGGAAATTGAAAAATAAATACAAGGCCTTATCATATTTATCAAAAGGAGATACGGAACTATGTACAAGGATAATAAAATTCAGTGAGTCTAATTAAGCTCGCCCATTGTTCTCCTTTAATTTTTTAAACAAAAAGAGTTATGAATGACGCAAACATTTTTTATTTCTTGATATACTGTTCTCTGCAGGTGTAAAAACCCAACTGCAGAACAGGAAGGTAAAGAGAAAAAAAATACAGAAGAACCAAAAAAAAACAAATTATTTTGTCATTAATATAAAAAAGAGCAATAGTTGAAAATTGCAATAAAAAAGAAAATAGTATACAAACACATCAGTGATAAAGTGATTTTTTTATTTTGGTAGCTGGAATTAAAAATATATAGTGGCGTAAAAATATAAAAAGTGTTTCCCTCTCTTGAATTGACCCTTGGAACGTAAAAATTAAGTTCATGCAAAAGATCTGAATAGTCAATTTGGTTATTCAAAATTTTAAATAAGAATACCTACATATACACAGTGGCACCGACGCCTTAAATCAAGACTTTTCAAAGAAAGTCCATCTAATAAGTCAGATGTGGAATACCAATAGGCGGAAAACACCATCTATTTTAAAATTTGGATATTTAACAAATTTTCTTTGTACTGTTTCGATATTCAAATGAATTATAGTGAGAAGACGATATTCAAGCTTCTATCTAACAAAAATGAGTATGTAAAAGACCTAGCTGTATTTTTTTATTGTAGTTAAGGTCCAAGTTGGAATATTGCTCGGTGATATGATCACCAGTATATACTAAATATATCGAGGCGCTTCAAAGGGTGCAACGTAGGCTGGATATTCTCAAGAATTGCTTCTTCGAAGACTTGAAGACAATTCTCTATGTTCGTCGCAATATCCATTCCATAATATTTTTATTTAAAGTAATTCATTATATCCATGATGTAAACGATTTATTACACATAATAAATTTTATCATACCTAAAACCTTCAGAAATCAAAACAAAGAGTTTAAAAAGTTCTACTTGAAAACAGCCAACAGTAATATATTACATTATTCTCCTTTCTATGAGATGTATAGAAGTTATGATCTACTGTACACTTTTATAGATATATTTAATTCAAAATATTAAACATATCAAAAATATTTGTTTGTCCCTACCCAGATTCTTAGTTTGTACTTTTTGTATTGTAATATGTATGTATGTGTGTATAAATTGTATTGTTATTCAAAAATGCATATATTGATTTGTAAATGCATGATATACTGGACATGTTCATTTGTGTGTGACATCTTATTTTTCTTGTTTTAATTAATTTTATTTTCTGATACAACTTTCATATATGCATTTTTTGCTTACTGTTTTACCTATAGGTATACTATGTATTTTTGTTGTATGACCTGTTTAAATTTATATGTATATATAAATTTTTCTTTCTTCTCACTATCCTGTAATTAGGACTTGTTCCTGTTGGACAGCTTAGTCTAAATAAATAAATAAATAAATAAATAAATAAATAAATAAATAAATAAAACATTTTAAAATAAAGGTCATATAATATATTCCATTCAGAAGTCAAAGCTAATATAGGATTCTCAGACTAACACTTTTACGAATATTTTAATCCTATTTGCTAAAACCAAAAACTAAAATTTATCTGAAATTTAACTGCATAATAAATTACATTTATAAGTTAAACTTTTCTAATATTATAACAGAGATAAAGGGGAATTTAAAACAGAAATAAAATAAAATTATTATGTTTTGCAATATGTTCATTTTTTTTCTTTGCAATAAATTAATGTTATTTTTTCTTGTCTGAGTTATAGTTTTTACATATTATAATACGCAGGTCAGTAAAGCAACGACATTATTGTTTTTCATTAACATTTTTATCAAAAAACAGCTAAGTGGTGTTCTAATGTAAACAAGATAAATGTATGAATAATGTTTAATTAGATTTCTGATTGTTTTCTTTTACAGTATTAGTAGGTAGATGCACTAACATCTAAAGAGAGGACATCCCGAAACAGGTAGCAGTTGCCGAAATATTTGTGGCCCAGTAGGTATGAAAATTAATCGTTAATCTGTCATCCAGAACAATTTTAGGAAATATATCTGTTAACAGATAACATAAACTTTGCATAACAAATATGTTTAACGTTTACTGATAAACCACTATTCATCAATATTTACTTACAAGAAAGAAAGATGTCGTATTTATAAATAAAAAACAGCGTGTTCCATTTAATGAGTAGTCACTCCTTTTCTCAAAGTAGGCTTATGTCAAAACTTATTGATGGATGTCTTATAAACAACGCATACATTCTTAGTAATATTTTAAACTCTAATTAACTTTATATCAAAATTTTAGTGATTTTTGCGACTGTAGCTAATGACTAATTGCAAAACAAACCTATTAATTACATAATTAATTATTATTTTATTGGTAATAGATTAACAAACTAGTAGATATCTTCATCTAAGTCTCGTCCTAAATTTCAACCCGGTATAGTTTTTGTACATCCACACCGTAACATTCTGTATAAATATATTATAAACACCTAACTTATGTACCTGTAAGGTCGACACGAATATTTCATGCAGTTCGAAGGGAAGGTCTGCAAAAAATTCAGTCATCCGGACGGGGTCACGTGTTCATTTCTAAACAAATTATTTAGATCGGTCCACAACGATACGTTTCGCATCTCAACATTCAGCATCCACAGCGGCTGTATCGGAGCGTGCATCGGCAAGAGATCGTGATGTCACGTGCTGCAATTGTATGGGCTGGCACTGTTGATCCATATTGTGGATGCAACACGAGTCCTCTGACAATTTTAAAATGTAACGATATAATTTATTTGTGCCGTTACGCCTATCATACTGTGGGAATCGGGGAGTAATTAAATATAAATTATTCGCTTATTGCCGTAATTTCACCGTAATCATCGTGTGCGCGGCTCGTAACTCATACATTTTATTATGGTGTGAATTGGAATAGTGAACCTTAAACTGGTTTTATATTTCTGATCAAATAAATTCGATCTAGAAATTAGTCAGCAAATTGCCATAGTTTCACATACTGGATGTCCATAACAGACCTTTTTAGTAGTAACGTCAAATACGCCAAATAATAGGCAACCCCATAAAGAATTTCTTAGTATTTTTACTAGATCGATTTCCGACCCTATGTACTTTGGACATAAGTGCCAAAAAAATTTCTTCTTTGTCATGACCTTAAATATCGCGATATTCTGACAATATTAGAAATATTTATGAAGCTTCAAACCCCAAAAATGACAAACTAAAAGAATAATAGAATTTATATATTTAAATTTACAGAACAATATTGACTTTTATAGTAGTTAATAAATTAAAATTATGTCAATGTTACTGAGCATGCGCGTTAAAGATAACTTCATGTAAGCGAAGTAGCCTCGCTACAGGATATCATTCAAGAACAGTTTGGTTATGGTTAAGAGTACGTCTACATATAATAAAACACTTGAAGAAAAAAATACTCGATACTCACACTGACACAGTACAACATCAAGAAAAACAATAAAAATACTTAGTAGAACTATAAAATGCCAAGATTAAACAAAACAAGAGAAAATACGCTAATGATGACAGCAATAATATATCAACAATGAGGAAGGCTATTCTTTCCGAGCATGAGCATTAGGAATAACACGGCTAATGTTAAATTTTTACTTTATTTAAATTTAGGAATATTCTTTTATATCGTTTTTTGTAAGTTTTAAGCACATTAGTATAGTGTATTTATCTATTTTAGGAAACACGTGTTGGTTGTTCTTAAATACTTCCAAATCCTCGTAAAAGTAAATTAATTTGAAGTTGTTCATTTTTATAGTATCTATGTAAATTGTACACAAGGACCAGATTCGGTCTGCACAATTTCAACTATGACAATTTGTTGCGGGTTGCCTAAATATTGGACCTCACACTAAAAGAGCTATTCAGGGGTAGCTTCGTTAGATTACTCTAAACCGGTTTAGACCAGCTTACCTAAGTACAACGTTTTTCTTTTTCACTAAATAATTACGTCTTTAAATAACTTTTATTTAATTTTATCCACGACTATTGTATAATGTACCCATTATACGTCTGTTTGCTCGACCTTATTAATACCCATTAATTATTTAATCACTGCCGTGATTAATGAGTCATTAATCACTACTGTCAGATGCTTCCTTGATTTAGCTATAATATTATATTGTTCTGCTACAATCAATCGGTTTTTAAAATTTTATCGTGTAAACCACTAAATATTTTCAATTCAGTGCTGTACATATAAAAAAAAAATTAAAAAAGTGAATTTTCCTAGACCAGATTCGAACCCGGGACCAGCGGTTGGAAGGGAAGGAGCATCTACACTGAGCCATCAGCGACTTCGTTTGTGCGTGTCGTATATCTGTTGCTTAACATACCATGTTTTTCGAAACATTTCATAAATCTAAGTAGCTTTTAAAACAAAACAAATTTGACTCAAACCTGTCAACATTATTGTTTGTGTGCATAGATTTCTCAGTGTTTTGATATTTTGTGTTAAATTGTGTTAAAAAACGAACTAAAAACAAAAAAAACTTCAACAAAAATATTTAGTAGTCGTGGATAAAGTATAGTATTCTACTCCCGTATAATGGCTATTATCCACTCGGTGATTTAGGCCACTCGCCTGCGGCTCGTGGCCGTAAACTTCACCTCGTGGATAATACCCATCATTATACGCTCGTTGAATAATATACTATTATGCCTTCGTTACTTTCTAGAATATTCCTGGTTTGTTACCTAAAACATAGAGGTCATCACTAAGAATACCTGAAACAATAACTTGTTTATTTTACTTGTTTTTTTTTTATTTCATATCTCTAAAACGTTTCAAGTCAAAGAAAACTTGATTTCAACTTTCGACAGCAGTTATTAGCATTATATTCAAACGCTGACATTTGAATAGGGGTAAATTGGACAAAATTATATAAAATAGGTATTTAATGTAGCTACAAATATAAAAGTAAAAAAGAGTTAACTTCAAAAATGAAATGTGTAAAATTAATTAGACTGTGTCCCAAAAACTCGGCTATTCTTAACTGGTAACTGCAGATTGCAGTAAAAAATTTAAATAAATTTTTTTTGGTACGAGGCATTTTAGCAATATAAAAAATATCTGCGTTTTCTTAAAATCACTACCAACAAAAAATGAAATCGCAAAAAACAGTTACTTGTGTAATTTATTTATCGCAAGTTTTATGTTAAAAATAAAATGTATGCATGTTATCATTTTTTAGAAATACAGGGTAGGAAAGTACCGATGGTCTATCTGAAGTTACATAAGAGCGATAAAGCCATAGAAATTCATGCGATAGAGAAGGATGGCTATAATGAAGGCGTCTCATAGTCACCGCCCGTTTCGCCCTTCCACAAATAAGATCCACTTCTTATTTGTGGAAGGGCGAAATGGGCGGTGACTATTAGACGCCTTCACTATACCCATTCTTGTCTATCACATGGATTTCTAAGGCTTACTTTATCGCTCTCACGTAACTTCAGATAGACCATCGGTACTTTCCTACCCTGTATATGTATTTTATTATTAGCTCTCATATTTTTACTTTATTTTAAATGTAATTCAAATAAATTAAAAAAATTTCCGAAAAATGTATTGTTCTAATATAAACCTGGACAAAAACAAAAACCAACATGTAAAAATAGCCACGATAGCAGTTATATTAACACTTTGGACATTGACGTTTCAAAATTTATTTTTTTTAAATAAATGTAGAAATAATAAGATCATGGCTACTTTTCCGTATTACCTGCATCACGACACTGATGAACTGGAGACTGCAGATAATGTTCAAGGCAAACAAAGATTGATATTATTTAATTGGTTAATTAAGTGGCGGCAATTTTAAATAATTCTAGAACTATATAGGCATTTTATGTGTTTTTAATCTTTATATGACTTTTGGAGAAAACAGAATATCGCCATTGATCAATAAATTAGAACCACATCCAAGGGCGTAGCCAGTATTTTTTTCAGGGGAGGTCAAAACAAAAAAGTAATATTATTAAGAAATAATTTTATTTAAACATTTGAAAATGTTAAAATAAATTAGTTGCAATGCTATCGGAATCAATCGAAATCTTATTCTTTTTGAAATTTATTTTTTGCTTCCAAAATGCTCTTTCCATGCACACTCGTCATGCAAAGACCGGCAAGCCGATTTTCTCTCATTGTTCACCATAACCAAGTTTTTACCCTACGTAAGGTGCTGAAGAACCTTTGGATAGTACACATTGTGCAGGGCTGTGCAAATTAGATGAGTAATACCTGTTTTATAGTTGACTGAACCAACTTATCTTAAATTATATTTATAATTTTTTGTATATCAATTACAATTTTAAAAAAATATATTTTTTATTTTTTAATTGTAATCGCCAGTTGGAAGTTTTTAAATAATTCATTTTTATCAGCGCAACTTTTTTATATTTTTTGCTTCATTAAATGAACCGGGGGCAAGTGCCCCAGTCTGCTTCACCTACGGCTACGCACATCCATTGTCTTCATGATTTCAAAAATTTTTTGACCGATGGAAACTTTAAATTTTTACATACATTTTCTAATGGTCTGATAAATATTTTCAAAACAATAGTGTTTTATTTTTAAAATAACAAATATTTTCAATGGCTAATGAGATTTTATAGAAAACCTGTATATCGTGTCTAATATTACATGTAACGAAAATTTATTATTTTAAATACATTTTGTAAATGTTGATTGTTAAGAAAATAATTATTTTGATTTTTGTCTAGGTATTTGTTATGAAATTATCAATTTTGCCAATTTTGTGTTATGTATTGTGTGTTGCGTTATTTTGTTTTTGTTTCTGTAATAAAATTTTTCTTTATTAATTTTTTTTACTTTTGTTTTGATTAACTGTAGATAGTTCAATACAAACCTTTCTTTTGTTTTACCTTGTATTTTTTCTTTATCCCTTGCTAGCTGTTACTCAGATGTTTGTTTTATTTGAGATCTCAGGAGTCGGTTCTATATCATTCAGACACAAACTAGTACAATGCAGCACGCCAGAATAAATAGAGTTTTAACTTTTAATACAATATTTATTTAAATTTTTAGTTGGATTTCTCAAAAACAAAACTTCAACTTGTTGACTTAAATTGTGAATGGCTTCTCTAGATACTAAATTTTTTTGTTTTAACAATAATAAAGAATATTTTATTTATTTTTATACTTTTTCTATTTTACTACAATTTTATACAATACAAGGACTGTTTTTTATTAAAAAATTACTATATTTGTAATTAGTGTTATTTATTCTATTTTAATTAGTTGTCCGTGTATTATGTCTTGCCTATCGCAAAATGCATACTTTTTTATTATTTACAAACTGAAATTCATCTTAAAATTAAAATGGCTGTCCCATTTATAACTTTGTTTGAGCTCATCAAATTTTTGGAGTTTTTTAAAACTGATTAAATTGCTTGTATTCAATTTTGTTCAGGTAAGTCCTGTTGTTATTATTTATCCTTTTTCTAAGGTTTAATGCATTAGTAATGTATTATTTCTAGGTTATAGCTATCAGTTTTATTATAGTGCACTTTATTTTTCAATTTTAGGTACTGTTATTTGCTACTTGCATCTTTCCTTGTTGGATGTCCTGTATACCATCTATGGGGCCACTGGAAACCTCTCTGGAAACTGCTTTATACTGGTTACGGAAATTTTTCTTAAATGGCATATTTTCTTTCTCTGGATTTTGAGAACAAACAAATTTCTACCTTGCTGGTGAGTTTAATTTACTTCCTTGACTGTATTTCTTGAACTTATTTAAATTTTATTGGAGCTGTTTCTCTCCTTTCTAGTTTTTTCAAAACCCAAGCCGTAACTAATCAATAAACTTTTGGTTCTCCTCCTTTCTGGACTTTTCTTAAGGTCCCTTCAAAGAAATTCCAGTCCTTGGATGTCCTTTTTTTAACAACACTTTTCACTGCACTTCTTATAACTAATATATTTGTTACAAATGTCCTCTTATTTTAACATCCAATTCTATTACAAATTATTAAAATATATAGCCAACTTTAGTTTTGACATTTGATAAAAAAATTTCATATATGACCTAAGTTCATTTAAGATATCTTCTATATAGTTACTCGTCTTCCCAAAATATGCATACCAGATTCATCTGTGGATATTGGGCTTTTATTTGATATACGTCACTCTAGGTTTAAATTCTGTTTTTTCACTGTACTGAGTGTTAACAAGTGTCGATGTCATGCATTTTTTTTAAATGTATTTTGTATTTGTGAATTAAATTAAAACTATCAATTTTATACTATGTGATATCCTTAATTGTTACTTATTTTATATTCAGAATCTTTATATTAACAATTTTATACTATTTTATTGTTTGCTATATTAATAATTAATTTTTATTTATGCTCCAAAGTTCGGTGAGATAACTTTTCATTCGTGATTCTTTGTGTACATTTCCAATTCGTTACAATATATACCTAACTATTGTTTAAATATGTAACTAATTAAAGCTCTAAACTAAACAAATGTTAATGGTAGAACAGGGGGAGAGAAAAAAATGTGACTTAATTAAATTGTAAATTTTTATATTCAAAGGTGAGGAGAAATTTAATGCTAGATACAAAACAGTTACTAGTCAGTGATATAATATTAATATTATTTTATAATATATTGTCCTTTACTATTTTTTTGTCATACAATTTTAATTTTCGCTGTTGTGTAAAACTTTGTCGCAATATTTGTTACTGTAATGTTAAAACTAAATTTTAGTAAGTCAAACAAAATTGGCTGTTTAATGATAAATGTATATTGTCTTACATACTTAAAATCTAGCGGAACACCAATTAATGAATAATATTTGTTGTAATTGAGTACCTAATTCTGTTCGACAAAAATATATTGTACTATTGTAGAAGTGCATATTCTGGACTAGAATATAGAAGTGCTGTTGCAATAGTACAAAGGTTTTATTAAATGGCCGACAACTCAAACATTCCCGAGATTTATTTTAAACTTCAGACGAGTGCATAATAAGTCGATTTTTTATCTTTATCCTTGCACTCACCCCGGAATAAATATTATGACTTTGTTACTTTATTACGCTAAATAAATCAGTTTCTATTATGAATATATTATGGGGAGCCTGAATAGAGCAATTTAAAAGTTTAATGTGTCTCATAAAAATTCCCAAGTGCCTGGATCTCGTTATTTAAATTATCTAAAACCTGACATTATGGACTAAAACCTACAGCATTCTCAGATCGAATTTCTCGCAGACTAAATTGCTCCCACGGTCATTACCACCTTAATAAGCAACGTTTTTGAATAAAGGCCCAGTGCATAAAGCTGTACGAATAGGGTTACTTCCCATTTTTTAATTCTTTTTTATTATTATTTTTTAAACATTTGTGTAAAATATTTAAGTTGTATTGCTTAATTTTTTGTTTTGTATACAAAATATACAAATTTTAATTTTAATTTTCTGCATAGAATGATGTATTTTGTGCAAATTTATGTAATAGGTACTCTTTTTTTACCAAAAGCATATCGTTATTTTTTAATTTTTGATTATTTTATGCGAAAACGAATGTCCAAAATATATTTTGAAATAATTTGTGGAGGTTTGCACTTTTTTTGCAGTCATAAATATAAGGATCAATTCTATGATTTCAACAAACATAAACTGTTCCAGCTCACGATTCGTCGATAGACATTTGCATTGGCGTTTCATTGCTATTGAATCCAGTACTACTAGCCGCTATAGCCACTACCAACTAAGTAACACAAACAGATATGGTAGAATTACCAATGTGAATACATATTTACAATTGTAAATCTATAAAAAAGGACTAAGTATGTATTAACTTGTGTTTATGTTGTATTTTATATGATTTAATTTATTTCAAGCATCGAAGTTTTTATATATACAGGCTGTTACAAATTCGCTTCTCACTACAGGGATCTCGGAAACGTTAAGAGATACGAAGTAGCTTAAAGGGGGGCAAAGTTGCGTAATCAGGGGACCAACATTATGCCTTTAAAAAATCAAGGCTGAGGCAGTACAGTATTGGGGGTCATGAAGGTTTGCAAAAAATGTAATAACATTTCCAGGTTCGTATTTAAATAAATGAAGTTGATGATAATCCTGGAGAGACAAAACAGTATATATAAAAATTGATTATGCCATTCGATAGAGAGCCATGAGGAAGTGTTCTTCTTTTTTCAATATCACCTCAAACCAGGCTGAAATGAAACAAAAAAGGATTTCCAAAATTTCGTTTATTTTTTCAAATATTTCGAAAACTAATCACGTTAGCCTTGATTATTTAGAGGCATAATGTTGGTCCTCTGATTATGCAACTTTGCCCCCATTTAAGTTAGTTCGTATTTCTCACCGTTTCCGAAATCCCTGAAGTGAGAAGCGAAATTGTAACAGCCTGTTTATTTCCATGTAGTCAGGGGGTTCCGTAATATATTTTATTTTTCAGTTGAAATAAGTTATACTACCAGTATAAAATGAACAACTTGCAACACATAAATACCAAAAATGTTAAAAATTAAGATATTTTCAAAAATTTCGTATACTTCAACCGTATAACCAGGCTAATGATTGTGTCAGTCCCACTTTAAAGGAAAAACAAGGAAGAGAGAGAGTCCTAAGATTATATAATTCTTCAAATATAGGACAATTTTAGATGAATTACTTAAGAATGATTAAAAATGAAGACTTCAAGCTTGTATAGTGTACTTTGCCTCAGTAGTGTCACATTTTGGACGGGAATGAAAAGTTCTGTTTCAACTACCAAAACGCTGTTTCACAGTGAATTATAAATAAAAACGTCTGTCGCAATAGTGATCCCATCGTATTCATGATATCTAGTATTAAATTTTTGTTAATGTTACGTTTTTTATCTTCTGTTTATATTTTGTACTTTAGTCATTATTTGTTATATTACGCTTACTCTTGTTTCACCACTTTTTATGCTAGTAGGTATCACAACTTTTTTTGTCGCAATCTTTTGTCCAGCATTTTACAAAATTGCATCAAGCTAGAAACAATATATCTTCACTGTACCTACCAGTTATATAACTTTTCTTCAGGGTAATACATTCAAAATAAGGAAAAAATGCATATTTTTACCTTGTATGTTTATCTTACATTTCCTGAATTTTGCACGCCTGTTGAATATATATGATCACGTACGGTACTGGGTATCTTTACAAATGCTGGACAAAACAGGAAAGGTACATTTCATGATGTTTACATGTTCTCCGTGATCTTTCAATGCGAAAAATTAAAGAAAATTGCTTTAGTTTAGCGTTACGCTTCGCGATGGATCTACTTGTTCTATCATTGTCTTACTAAAAGTGTATAAAGCGCCAGCCTTAACAGTGATGTGGTTGTCATCAGTAAGTTGAAACAAGCTTTTTTGTTACTCTATCTTGAAAGTAACGAGCGTTCAAATAAAAACATGGTCGAAGTTGGCTCTGACACATTGGACGTAGGGAGTAGCTTATAGCGACCAACTTAACCTCATTTCTCAACGAACTGTATAGCAGCTGTCAGTTTCAATAACGTTAATGACTATATAACTTTATTTTAAAGAATAATCGTGATAACAATAACAAACAATTAAAGGAGCTGCGGAAAGTGTCCCCCTCCTTGTTCCAAGCACTTTTCACACCTGTTCCTCAAAGAATTAAAGACATTTTCTAAGATGCTCGGGGTATTGTTAATTTCACAAATCTTGTCTATAAGTCGAGCCTGCAGATGGTTTAAATCAGGAATAGGCAGTTCAAAAATAGTGTTTTTAAGGTAAGGCCACAAAAAGAAATCACACGGCGTAATATCACATGACCTCGGTGGAAATTCATGTTCAGCATTGAGACTTATTAGTCGATTTTGGAGAACTTCCCTCAACATATTCATCATCTCGCCTGCCGTATGTGCCCTTGCGACATCTTGTTGAAAGTAAAAGTTTGTAATTTCGTTTTCTTCCAGCTGGTTAACAAAAGGAGCGATAATTTCTTCTCTATACCTTTGCGCAGTAAGGGAACCATTAAAAAAAATAGGTCCATAAATCCTCCTTCGATTGAGAGCACACCAAACTCCAATTTTTTGAGCGTGTAGAGGGCCTACGACAAAAAAGATATCTGGTTTTTCAGAAGACCACATTCTCATATTCTGTGAGTTTACGTAACCACTTAAATGAAACCAGGCTTCATCAGAAAAAAGGTGATATTATGAAGTTCACCGTAGTTGTTTAAAAACCATTCACAAAATACAGCCCGTCGCGGAAAATCAACTTCATGAAGTTCTTGCTGACAAGTTAAACGATAGGAGAACAAACGCAAATCTTTTTTTAACACTGTGTGGCAGGTACCGACTGATACTCCCACCATTTGTGATAAAACACGTACAGAAGTTCTTGGCGCATTTTACATTATTTGTTCGACATTTTCTTTTAATTCTTCAGTCCGCTTTTTAAGTCGGCCGCTTCCTTCTTTTCTTGTTACACTGCCCGTTTCACGAAAAACATTAACACAACAACGCCGGGAAATTGATTTTGAAATTCTATGAAACATTCCTCAATAGAATACTTCCATATTCCATCAATCTTGCGTCTATTTCTAAAGTAGGACTCTATGATAAACACTTTTTGTTCTTGAGAAAACACCACTTTAAACGCTTTTTAAAACGAAAATATTCAAATTGATAGCGGCGATATAGCGCTTTGACAGATGACGTTCAAGTTCATTTGCTATACGCTACGACTTACGTCCAAATTTTCAGAACCAATTTGACCACGTTTTTATTTGAACGCTCGTTATTAAACTAATTCAAATAAATTCAGAAACATTTATTAAAAAAATCTTATCAAATGAAGTCAAACAACATAGAGTACTTGTTTCCCGTAATATGTATAAGCGGTTAGAATCTTGTCTATAAATATCTTTTGCATACCTAGATTTCGAGTATCGAAGAACATTGTTTGACTTTATATGTCCAAGAGTTTGGTTAACATCTTAACATTAACATCATATAGCTTGCAATACTACTGTTTTGTTTTAATTCAAATTTTGCAAAAGTACCTACGTACCCATTAGAAAGAAACTACACTATTTTAAATTTAATATCAATATTTTCAATCGTTGCTGAGTAACTGTATTTTTCGTTTAATATATGAAGGATCGTAGCGCATAGAAATTGTTTTAGGAGAAAATATATTTCTTGTTCTGCACTTTGACTATCTTGAATACTAGCCGCAGCAACGTTGATATCCCTGTAGAGATGAAAAATGAAACGTATATTCATTGACTGATTGCAATACGACTGCGCCATATTTGGAATCAATTAAAACATGTGCTTGATTACTCGGTACTGTACATACCCATTAGTACATCAAAAACTTCAAAAGAAACGTTTTTACTGGGATCTATGTTATTACCTTTTATTTGTACGGAAAGGAAGAGAAATCGAACCCCCTCTATATATCATTCGATGAAGGAGATAAAACAGACGATCGATTAAGCTAGATATACTCTAAATTGGCTGACGATCAGTTCACATGTTCCTCGAGGAGCACAAGGTCTCTTTTACCATTTTCAGTTAATCGACTAAATAAGAAAAATTTCTGCAGACGATATAAGATAATTCAAAGTTCAACCGCAAGGAATGCGAATTGTTACACTTCACCGGCTCCCTCTTGCTCGAATGCATCTTCCTTGGTGTTTTATTCCCTCATTTTACGCCAGCAGAGTGTCGCCTATCATTGTTGAAATTAACTGAAATGAAAATTGGACTGTTTGCATCTCTGGGGATGCGGATGCCGATCAGATGATGGAAATTATAAGACGCATCGTGCTGGTAAATGTTAAATAATAATGAGCTTGGAATAAGATCAAGTATCCTTAGGTTTATTAACACGTATAAAGTGACCGTAATACACCGAGTGTTCATAAATGTTTATTTTTAATGGGAGTTAGTCTTGATAAAAGAAGCCAAAGCAAAATAATTTCCTGAATAATAGTTCACGTGGGCTGGAAGCCACAAGGATAAAGCAAAGATTTTTGTCAATCACCTTGAAGGCATTTTCACATCGGACGAAATACTTAACCAGATGAAGTAAATAAAAAAACGTATGCGAGGATATAACATCAGTTGAATCTAATAAAACAGCCCAAGAAGGCTTCAGATTTCGAATTGATAACAGGATAAACCGTAAAATAACTACCCAAAAAAGGTTATGTTGACCTACACGATCAACGCAGCTTTCAGATTAAGGTATGTTCTCCAAAACAAGGAAAACCAGCAGATGAAACAAAATCGTACAGCCCCCAGTATCAAAATTACTCGCAAAACTGATGAGATTAAAACCAATCATTGAACGAAAAAATTCCAATTAAATAATAAAGTAAGTATACAGACCACCAATGTCGTAAAAAAGTACTCAATCATTGACGTTGCACAAGCCTTTGATAAGGTCTTCTACTGTTACCAACATAAAATCTATAAAAGGCTACCAAATCGTCGTGCAGAAATATTGAAATTTTACATATTTGACAAGGTATTCAGAATTAAACAAGACAATCAGTACTCCCAACTCAAAGATAAAAGGTGGTGTAGCTCAAGGTAGCGTATTGGGGCTAGTCATGTACATGTACATACTGTATACTGGCGACGTGCCCAAAATACAAAATACTATTAATGCTACCTTCATTGGCGACACCGTAATATTGGCTGTAGGGGAAGATAATACAGCATCCATATTATACTCCTACAAGTATACAAACGAATATGTCATGGGACAAAGGTTGGAGAATTAAACTAATCAAAATCTAGTCCATCTCGACCTGAAATGTAAAATGTCTCCCTGTTATTATAAATGGTATCAATAATTTATACGAAAATATCACAAAGTACCCAGGCCTAACTATAGATGGAAATCTACGCTGGAAAAAGTACGTGAGGATATAGGAAAATGCAGTGGCTGTTGAAAGAAACTCCCCATATTTAACAAAGTGCTTCCCTACAACCTTATTTTAAAACCTTTATGGAGCAATACCATATCTATAGAATTCAAATTTTTCAGAAACGTGCATCATGGTTAGTCCCGGTATGTCCGAAACAACAACATTCCGACTAGCCGACGTTCCATTAAATCAAATGCTTTGCTGGTAAATATGAAACAAAATTGCATAAAGTCACAAATCCAGAAGCCACTCGACTCCTGGATAAATAATCAATATTTTCAGTTCATAGTTTTTTCAAATACCAATTAGCCAGAGCTATCTTAACTCTTAAATAAGCAACATTATTTTAAAGCCTTGTTATTCTACTACTATATTTCACACTATATTTCGTTAAGTTCTCATAAATTACATTTTGTTACTTAAATCATCACACTATGGTCTATAATTTAATATGAGTTACATTTTACGACTGAAAATTTCATTTGTTCTGAATGTCTTGTTATATAATTTAATTATTTTTTAAATTTCGTAAGAGAGGCCGTAAGAAAAGCAATTTTTAAAATGCAAAAATATATTAAACAATATATCCAGTCTGAATTTCCTGTTAACCATTATCCAAAATAATTAGAAAAAAAGAAGAGAACTATCTTTTTAAACTTGAAATAGATAAGTGTGAGTTCATATTACCAATGGAAATATAAAGAAAAAAATTGACCTCGAAACTAGTCGTCGTATGTAATTCATTTTACAAGGATTGTGAGAGTAGAAAATTTTTTCATATTCTCATTGGTAACCATTTTTTTGTTTGGTGGTTATATAAATTATTATAAATTTTTATTAACAAACAAGTAGGTACATGTATATTTTCATAGATATATTTTTGTATTCGGTGGCAAAATATTGTTTGTTTTCGTCATAGTTAAAATATATAAGTTATTGGAGGTTAAGGATTAGTATTTTGAATACCAATTGGTTAACAATTCTGGTAGTTATATTGTGTTTAAAATATATAAATATTCACAGACTAATCACTTAATGAGTGAATCGAGACACTCAAAATATATTTACTAAACAATACTTTTTTCTGAAGGAATCCAATAAATTACATTTGGAAATTAACGAAAACTTCAGGATTACTTTTATGGTCTCTTAAAATTGTTATACACATTTATATTTAGGTACATACATAATATGTGCAATTAACAAAATTAAACAATGTTGATAATTAAACCAAAATAAATCAGGGTTAAATCGTTAGACCGACAAAACGATGAAGATAATGTGCGAAAATGCGATTTATGTCCACATGATATGAACAATTCGATATTTACTATTTTATGGTTTATTATAGTTTCCAATAATAAGTAAACAGAGATAATATACTACAATATACAAAATACAAAATCATCGGCATTGAATCAAAAAATTTTATCTAAATATTTTAGAATAAATTCCATAAAGGGATATGTTAATATAGGCATGTTATTTTTAAGTTAAATTGTTTTCGAAAAGGACAAAAAGTTTTTCATTTAACGTTTTTTCATTTTAGATAGTAAGCCTACCTATGAAACAATTTTATTTAATGTACCTAGTTGTATGGTAGAGTACCCTCTTATAATTTGTTTAATGAGAATTTAGGAAAATATTTAAAATATTTAATATTAATTTGAATTAGGTTAATACCCGAAAGTCAATTTTACACTTGCGCAATCTAGGTATATAGGCTTTATGTCCGTACTAAATATTAAGTTAACAGACTTTGTGGAACTTTGTTAGTAATATAATACTCAAATCTTAATAATTCAACAGCTCAGAATAGTTCTAAGATATACCGAGAGTGGAGAACTCGGACAGGAAAACTAGAAGCGTAGCTCCTTCGTATGTTGAGAACTTGTGGCTTACTGTAGAGCATGAATGGAAATAAACATAAAAGGAAAGCTAGCATCATCAGCAGAATTTAATTAAATTAAGTTCTAATTATTTTACTAACTAGTGCATTTTAATTATGATGAGAGAAAAGCTGTTCAGGTAAATGCTTTGTGAATATCAAATCTACTATTTCTTTCCCAATGTATTGCTGAAACTTTGGATCAGAGGTTAGTTGGATGTGATCTCCATAGATTTCTCCAAATCGTGCAATAAATTAGATCACATTGTATGTTATCAAGCTTGAATATTTTGGCATCAATAAATCTCGTTCACACTCATTGGAATAATATCCGTGATAACAAATCTAATTATTTATTCAAATATCAGGCGTACCCACTGTTACCCTTGACCCACTGTTTTTTTCCTTCATTTCATTAATGATATCGCCAATAATTTGGACATGCTCAGTATGTGAGTGATTTCCTTTAAATATTTGTAAAAGGTTTAATTGGAGATTGGGCGCCATGTTGATGATCAGGTTGTGTCAAGGATCTAGGTGTTGTATTTCAAGAATATTTCAATTCTACGTATCATATACAGGGTGAACGGAAGCACATAGGTCCTATTCTATCTGAAAGATAGATTCCTTGAATGTAAATAAATCGATTTAGATCAAGTTGTCTTCGGACAATTTCGCCTTCGTAAAAAGTTATCGGCCCTCAATTTTTTTTTTGTTTAAATTTGAGATAATCAGTCAGTCAGTTTTTAAAAATATTCAATGAATTTTTTTGTGAAGAAGTATTTGAGATATCCGAATATGATTACAAATGAATAAAGGCAAAATATAAATATACACTGTAAAAAATTTTCACTCACTTTTACTCAATAATGTACCAATTTCTGTCCACACCCAATTGACTGAAGTATTCACTCTATTAGTATGAGTACAACTAAAAGTTTATGAATGAAACTATTGTAACAGAAGTGAGTGAATTTTACTCAAATCCGAGTTTCTGATAACTATCAAGTTAGTGACTTTTGACTATTCTGAGTATGTAAAACCAATTAAGAGTTGACTGTTTCTCTAAATTTAACTAATATTGGTAATTTTTTACTCCGACTTGTTTTATATTATCTTTAAATTTTAATTTAAATATCATTGTATTAAAGTCATAAAATACTGCTACAGTGGTTTCTACACAAATTTGTTTAAGAGAAAATATTTTAGGTCTCGATTAAAAGAATTGGTTAACTGATCCGACTAATAGATTGACCATAACTTATATATAACATATTGTACCTTACAGATACGTAAGTAAGTATAGGAAACAATCTAACTACTTATCCGTTTATTTAATCAAATATTAATCGAGACTCAATATATCATTGTTTTTAATTATTGTAATCAAACCACTGCATTTAATCACAAATGTCGCTAAAATAACCGGATAAACGGATGCTTGTCCAGCACAACACGCCACACACCACGCCACGGAATGACCTAGAATAAATAAAACTTTTTAAATTAATAAGTTATATTTCTGATGGGACTTATCTAGATCAAGTTTCTTTGAAATGGAAATGGATGGTCTTATTAGGAGCAGAATTATGTATTTACATCGCAAATTATTTATTGCGTTCCTAGACAAAATGGTAAATATTATAATTTGTTTGTAATTTATCTTTATCGCACCAATATTTTGCAATGGTCACCTTTACACCGAAAAATTATGTGTATATGTATTTTAACAGGAATTGCTTGTATTGTGTTCTTTCTTTTATTACTGTTTCATTATTTATTTATACGTATATTCTCATTTTTCTCTGTCTAATTGACAACTGTATTTTTTAACATAATTCCATTTGTTTAAATTTTTGTTAATTTTTTTTGTAATGTAATTATTATGTACGCGTATTTTTTGTATTATTAAATATTTATTGATCGGGTTTGTTTCCCGCTTTGACTGGATTATTTTGCTGAACCAAAAATCTCATAATCAATTCGTTTTATGTTTACATATCTCGATCTGTATTCTTAAAATTATTTTAAAATAAATCTAACAATTTATATTTTGTTTGTTCATCTGCTTTCATATTTACCATATGATATTTATTTACTATTAGGTACTTGTTTCTTCTTTCATACTATTTTTTTATTTATTATATTTTTATTTATCTGTTTTTCAGTGTGTAACACTTTCTAATGTAGTTAGTTCAAGAGTAGGTTTAATTATTATTATTTGTTTTTGTATATGCAAATATTTTGACGGTTCGCGAAGTATTCAAATAAACTAAAGAAAACTAATTTTATATAAAATAATTTCAGACGTCTTGTTCTTTAATCTCAGTTTGAAGTTGGTACTTTTTTATTTTTAATTTTGTGGTTGTATTTGTGTCCATAAATACAAATTTGGATGCGCGTTTATGACTTTACAACCCCAGGAATTAAATAATATAATACAAATTAAACACATCTGTCTCTGTGTATTTACCTTTTAGAAATTATGTGAGCGAAGACTAATTTTAACAACTTTTATTCTCGCTCACTTTCCTACACCGGGACACCGCACTTTTCCAATTACGTAAATGTGTTTACATTGTACTTGCCGCGGCCCACAAAGGCACACATTAATTCTAATTAAACATTATCATACTTTTTTTCTCGAAGGGGTGTATTTGTTGAAAATATTTACATTGGGCCTTTTGTGCTTATTTAAATTACGGCGTTGTAAAAAAGCGTAAAGCTCGGGATAAAGGCAGGGTCATTTATTTAATAATCTTTTTGAATAAATACGGGAAATCATATCATATAAAGCCGCATTTTCTGCTTATAAGCGGATTCTACTTCGCTGTCTGATGATGCGTTAAATGTTGTAGGTACTGTGTGTATCAAGTTGGATTCGGTTTCTTTAAAAATAAGTGATATTGATGTATGGGACTTGAAATAAATCATAAACCATGAATATATTGTTACGGAAACTTAAGTATTTTGTTGATTTTTTAGCTGAATGTTATAGTACTTGTGTTAAATATAATTTTGAAGTATAGTATCGATTGACAATGAAGATAAAGAACAATCAACATGAAATCAAGAATAATTTAAAAGAAGTAAAGATTCAAGCGGAATTGAAAAATAAATTGAAGAACAACATGGATGAATTCTAGAGCAATTTACACGAAATTAAAAATAAAGTTGGAAAGGAAATTATTCGGTTAAGAAGTAAGAAGAAGAAGGGAGAGTACAGGTCGTTGAAATAAATATAACCAAGTTACAACATTCAGAATGGACGAGTCTGCTGTATTCAGCATGCGAAGACCCGTTCAGTATTGGAACTGTGGTGTCGAAGAGCATCTTAAGAATCGATGTCTTAAGCACACATTCGACCAGGACCAGATAAAGTTTGATGAGAATTAGTTAAGAGTAGAATTCACTGCCGTTATTTATACACGGAACGATCAGTTATTAAAATTGATGAAGGAATTGGGAATTGAAAATAATGCAGTAGCTGATTTAGGATGCCAGAATAATAATTTGGAAAGTGCTAATACCGATCTTCCCTAAAATATAAAATTAATATAATATAAAACTACCAAACTTGTTGCAATTGTTAACTGCTGTTAAAAATAAAATGGATATCAGGTTGAAAGAGGTCGAAGGTGAAAAATATACAGTGGAAGAACAAAAAGCACTGAAATTGAAAAATCTGAATGAATGAAGCAAGAGAACAGGTCAAATTTCCTTGTCGAAGGATTTGCGTGTAGGCCTCAGATGAATGGGACAATAAGATTCTTGCTACAACAAGAGTGCAATTCCAGATTTCGGCTCCAGTTTTTCATGACAAACAAAAAACATTGGATAGACCTATTTGGAAATATATTTTTCACAAATGTTCATCTCCTAAAAGTCACTGGGTACTATGGAATTTTTTAGTAGTGGAGAAAGGTCCGTTAAAAAGAGTATAGAAAAGTTCTTATGTTTAAGATAATATCTATCAAACTGTATTGACCCAGAAAAGGGCTCTACAAGTTCTCTATGTACTTCATGGTAGCGTCGATGGCAGCCATTTTGAAATCAGTAGGACTTTTAACAAAGCCAAAGTAGTGATTTTTTCGGCTTAGCAGTCTTTGTGATGTGCAAAAATGATGACATTGCAACACTTGTGTCAAATGAAACAGTACCTACAAGTTGGGCCTTCATTTGACAGAATAGTTGTCGACGTGACACAAATTAGTACCGCTAATAGCTATGTTTTAGTAGGTATGTTCCCTAGTCCGTTTTGACCAAGGATGCAACTTCAAATCTTAAACATTTTAAAATATTTATGAACTGTTAGGTATCTCCACAGCCACAATTATACTTTTTCATCTCCAGTCAAATGGAATGGTCGAGAGGTTATATAAAATTTCTTGAGAATTGCCTTCCTCAGAATTCTTGTTAGCTTATAGAACGTAAAACTCCAGCCAGTCTGATTGAAAGCACATAATTATGTCTGCCAATAGATTGTATTGCAAATCAACCAGAATATCAGGAAAGTGTAGATGGTGACCTAAAAGACCGAATAAAGTTGGTACATAAGGAGGTATGAGTTAAGTTGCAGATAGAAAGATATTGAACAACGAACCGGTATGGCTTGCGTGCCAATAGTAACGGGCCCCAGGTGATTGTACATCTTAAATAAACCAAAAGTAAATCGCTGAAAATACAGTGATTTTGGTAAGGGGGGCAATATTACGGAAGCTGACCTCGTCTTGATGATTTCTCAGTTAAGTTTTTGAATGTTGTTAATTTACCTATGTTTGTAATATTTTATTTTGTTGTTTTCCAGAACAATCTAGACTGTATTTGCTTCGAGACACATTGCGAATACCGAAAAATTCCTCACTCAGCTTTTTGAATACTAACGCAAAAGATTGACACGTTAAAGTAAAGTATGATAAAATTTGACACGTTAAAGTGTGATAAAAATTATTTGTGTAGAAGTTCGTCATTTTGTTGTATTGAGTGATAATGAAATCTGATTTGTCTTTGTCATTTAAATTTTATAGGTTAAGTTCCGTTAACATTACAATATTTTAATCTTTTCACTGTAAAGTTCTGAGATATTTAAACATATTAAATATGAAAAAAAATATAAAATATTTGTATATTCTAGAACATACAAGGTTTGAATTATATAATTATAATAATTTCAATATGACATGCATGTTGATAGAGCTGTGAAGCTCTTCCTTTATGATACGAAGGTATTTGATACCAAAGAGTTATATTAACTTTTTGACGACGAATTTTTATTGAGAATGATTTTAAATTGATTAATATTTTTAAGTCATCATAAGCATCAAGTTTTCTGCATAATTGAATTTTTCATAAAAATGATCTTTTAACAAATGCCGTAGAAAAATTAACGTAAGTATAACTCGCACGGAATGCCTATTTCTCACTCGTATGATTTGCATCACCCGCCTGCGGCCCATATTGCATACTCACATATTCGTGGGAAACCAGACTACTCCGACTGTATACTATTGCGTACTTTCTGTAACAACACTCCTATTCTGTTGTAAAAGGTCTTCTTTCACGTTGTCTCAAATATTTTAGTAAACGATCACAAAAAACTACATATTAAGGCGTTTGTTTTTTAATTACAAATAATATGTTTTTATTAACTGTTGCTATTATACTTAATAAAATGTAGGTATGTACAGGAATTTGTAATTAGCTTTACATATGTAGATGGGTTGGGTAGGTACTCATAAAGGATTTTGCAGACTCGGACTGTAGTTGCGAATTATTTTTACAGTATATATTTTATATAACCGTCTCCTGAAATAACCTAAGCTGCATAAAGTCCAACTTTAATGAGCAATGAAATAACCGTGCGCGAATAAATTATTTTTAAACATAAAAGTTATGAAGTGCATCTAGGTTGAGATTTGAGAGTTTTCAGTTCCTGAAGTCGTTAGTACGGCTCTTGGAAGTAATTTATATATCTCACCGTGATGCAATTACCACTTGATTTATTATTAGGTCTCTGGGAGACCTTATACTTATTAATGGTACTTGTCCTAATACATCGTTTAGCTCCTCAGATTTTACAAATGATTGTTCGACGAAAAACAGTACTAAATTATCCTTTATTACGGAGATGATTACCTGCTTGGTGTTGCGCCGCTCACGAGAACGGCGCTGGCACGTATAAAGTCGATAACCAGATAAGTGCCTATTATTTGAAAATTACATCTAACCAAAAAAATTGCGAGTTATAATCGATGCAGATGTTTTCAGGCTGCTATTTTTTTAATCTAAAAGTGCCGTAATGTAATTTTATATTTAAGGTAAATTAGCCTAATATGAGACTCATTTTGAAAAAATACATATTACTCACAAAATAAAAATTTTTCAAATGTTAATAGTTTTATTGAATGGTATCTATTTTCACAAACAAATAATAAAATTATATTTTTGCAATTCAATTTTATTTAAAAAACCAATAATAATATAACACAAATAATAACTGAACAGAAAACGTCTGCAGAGACCGTACCTATACAGGGTGTTTCTTAAGCAGATCAAAAATCCAGAGGCGTATTCTGTGGCAAAATATTAATTTTTTATTATGCAGGGTGTCCAAATGAAAACGAAACAGTGCCATTTTCAGGAACGGCGTCAATATTGTAGAAAAACGCTCAGACCCGTCGGTTTTAAATTAAAGGGGGACATTCTTTGCTGGTATTTTTGACTCCGCCACTTTCACCCCCAAGCAAGGGTAAGCATCACCCCAAAATATTTAAATGGCATTGGGGGTCGAGTAATATTTCTTTTGAATTCTCTTACAATTCTCTTTACAACAGACTTTAAATTTTATAATTCCGCCCAATACTTTGAAAAAAATGTACATTTTAAAATTTAAATTATGTTTAGTTGCTTACTTACTACTTAGTTGATTAAATGTTCAAACTGATGACCGCCCGCTTCCATACAAGAATAAAGATTTTGTTCGAAACGTTCGCACATATTCCGAAGCATTTCCGGAGTGATTCGACGGCATTCGTCGACGATTCTTTGACGCAAATATTCCAGCGACACTGGCTGTGTTTTATAGATTCAACTTTTTAGGTATCACCACAAAAAAGAAATCAAGGGCGATAAATCCGGTGATCGTGGAGGCTACTCAATGCTGCCTTTTCTCCCAATCTAATTCCGTAGAAAACGTTGGTCCAAATGCTGACGGACAATTAACGCATAATGCGGAGGAGCACCGTCCTGTTGAACAATCAAATGATCTTCATCATACTCTGGAACATTTTTAATAATATCAGTCAAGGCAGGGTCAATAGCGTCTTCCAGTAATTGCAAATACATTTGGCCAGTCAAATACCAGGTAGAAAAAAAGGACCCACCAGCTGTTGCTGTGTGTGCACCTCGTGAAAAACTCTTAGATTTGAATCGGACCAATAGCGGCAATTGTGACGATTTACCCGTTCAAGAAAAAACTGCATTCATCAGAAAAACAGATGTTAAAAGGGAACTGTGGATCGTTCCCTGCTCGCTCACTCATTATTTCGCAGAATTGCAAACGGCGGTCATAATCATCCCCAAAAAGTTTCTGGACTAAATATATTTTGTATGGATGGAATTTATTCTTCTTCAAATTGGTTTGTATGCTAGTTCGATTGATCCCAGACACAGATGCCAGCTGCCTCGTACTTAATGTAGGATCAAGATGAACTTGTCCCAAAACTGCAACTTCACTAGCTTCATTAACTATAGGTTTTTCAATTTCTCGTTTTTTATTGGCTACGTTCCCTGTCTCTTGAAATTTTTTTGCTAACTCTAGAACATACTTCCTCCTGACATGTCGATCTTGATGTTGTTCATTAAATAGCTGAGCTGTTCTATTCGCACATTTATTGTTCATAAAGTAAAGCGAAATGATATCTACCCTTTCCGCAATGGAATAAACCATAGTGTTTAATTTTCAGAAACTCAATTAAATAAACTACCAACCAACGCTTTCAAATAATACTAGAAAATAATTTGGAATCCACTAATTTTACGTTCGTTGTGTGTGTATAGCATGCATTTCTGTTTTTTACAATTGTGTTTTTTTTACGAAAGTAATAACAAATCGCCAAAAACCAATGTAACGCAAGAAATACTAATTTTATACCATTGGCTTCTTAACAGGCACCTTTGCATTTTTACTATTTATATTCCACCTTATGCACCATTTGAGGACTACGATTATCTGTTTGATAGTCTTGAATCTCTCAATGACTTTTTTGGGTCATGCATTCTTATCATAAGAGATTTTACCCCTTTTATTTTATTATTTATATTATTTTATCCCTAACTATAATTTAGACGCATCCACCCGGTGTATAAATCTTTTGCGTCAGTTTGTCAATTATTATGATCTTGAACAATACAACCTAGTAACCAATGATAATGATAGACTCTTGGATCTTGTTTTTAGTACTGACCCTTGTTCAGTACGCAAGTCCTACGAGCCGTTATTACCTATTGACCCTCATCATCCGGCTCTATGTATAGACACTTGCATGTCTGGCCCTCACAATGATATTTTTCCTATTTTAGACTCTCCATCTTTAAATTTTAAAAAGGCGGACTATTACGGTTTATATAGTGAACTCAATGCAATTGATTGGTCACTATCAACCGACGCATCCGTTAACACTGTTCTTCAACACTTTTATGACAAAATAAATTATGCTTTTACGAAACATATTCCCACGAAAACACCTGCACGTAAATGTTTTTCGCCGTGGTTTAACACAGAAATAATAAACTTTTTAAAAATCAAAAACGGAGCTTAGAAAGTTTACAGAAAATCAAAACTGCAGGTTGATTACGATCATTTTAAAAGTCTTCGAACACAGTTTAAATGTTTTGTAAAAACTGCTTATAATAATTATATTCAGGAGGCTGAAAGTTCCATACAAAATGATACCAAAAAATTTTGGAATTTCATTAATTCAAAACAAAACTCTACTTGTATATTATCCTGCACGAATTATGATAATTCCAAACTTGAAAATCCCCAGGACATTGTGAACGCTTTTGTCCACTATTTTTAGTAACTCTTTTATTACATCCTCGAATTATGAACCCGATGTTATACATCACATTAATAATAACGCTATTACATCTTTTACTGAAGACAGCATTAGAAAATCGATAAGAAAGATTAAAGCAAATATGACAACCGGACCGGATAATGTGCCTGCGTTTATTATAAGAGACTGTGCTACCGTCTTTTGTAAACCACTTTTAAAAATATTCAACCTTATTCTTAAGCACAATACCTTTCCTGACTTATGGGAGCAATTCCGAGTATCTCCTGTTTTTAAGAAAGGATATAAGAATGAAGTTGAGAATTACCGACCTATTGCCATTTTATGCAACTTCTCTAAAATATTTGAAATATTAATTCATGAACACCTTTCCTTTTACACAAAGAACCTGATAATTCCCGAGCAGCATGGATTCATAAAGAGCAGATCCACAGTGTCGAACCATGTATGTAGCACCCAGTTTATTGCCGAAACGCTGGATAGGAGGGTTCAGGTGGACGTTATCTATACTGACTTCTCTAAGGCATTTGACAGGCTTGATCACCGTAAACTGTTGCGTAAGCTCGAAGCTTGCGATGTCAGTAGATCCTTTCTCCAGTTGCTAAAATCATATATTTCCCACCGTGTTCAGTTTGTACAGTACCGTGCTCTGTGTTTTTTAATTAAACATCTGGTGTGCCGCAAGGCTTCATACTTGGACCTTTGCATTTTATTTTGTACATTAATGATATCGCCCAAGATCTAAATGTTCACTTCTTGTTGTACGCTGATGACCTCAAGTTCTATGTAGATATTAACTCCGAATCCGATTGGTTGCATGACTTGAATCTGCTTATGTAATGTTATGTCATTTGTTCGTAAAAGTAGTAAAATTTGTTTTAATTATACTTTAAATGACCAGATACTTAATCGGCCTGAATTTGTTAAAGATCTCGGCATCATTTTTCACAGCAAAATAACATTCAATAAACATATGGAAGAATGTATAGCTATGGAGCGTACAATAATCTGGGGTTCATACTACGTAACAGTAGAGATTTTAAAAACATATCTACATTACGAGTATTATTTAACAGCTTTGTTAGGCCTAAATTGGAATACGGCTCTGTAATTTGGTCTCCAAGTTATAATTGTCATATAACGGCGTTAGAAAAAGTACAGCGAAGGTTCTTAAATCCGCAAGTTTCATATTGGATGGGATTTATTCACAATTTCACAAGACTTATTATTGCAACGATTTGAGATGAGCAGTCTAATTAGAAGGAGGATTATGAATTCTATAATTTTCCTATACAAGCTTGTTAACAATGGTATGGATTGCATTATGCTTACCTCTGTTGTTAGCTACAGAGTTCCTAAAGCCAACGCTAGATCTAATAATTTATTTGTTGTTTCCTAATCCCGTACTAATATTTTGCAGTGTATATGATGCTAAGAAATGACTGTAACATTGAAGAACGACTGGACATAATAAGCGTGCTTACACATTTTAAAATCTGTATTTTATTCTTATAACTCATGTTTTATTTTTGTCTTTATTTTGTAATATTGTTATATCATTGTTAGTTATCTTATATTGTTTTGCCGTTGTTTTTTAACTATTTTTGATGTTCTATTCCGTTTTTATTGTCTTTCTTTATACCATTTTACTATATATTGTAATTATGCTACGCTTATGTTACATATTTTCTGTTTTTATTCATCCTGTAAAAGGGTTCTCATCCCGTGGGATGAATTAAATTAAATAAATAAATAAGATAACGTACTAGAAACTAAGCGCAATGTTTTTTACATTATAAATATTCATATTTTTTACTATTCATTAATTACGTAAACTTAAGAAATTATAGATTATTCGTCGATCAACTTAATGAAGATGTCAACATTTCACCGTCGTGTTAGTTTTATTGTTGCAAATCAATGTAATTAAATATCAGTAATAATTATTCTAATTGGTTATTACTTGTATGAGCTACGTACATATGTACATGCCTGTTCCTCTGCTGTTTAAAAATGAACATTCCATTTCTCGGCAGGCGTTAGCCTTTATGAGTTGGGTCATACTTTTCTATTTAGCACTCCTCTTTCACTACTACTGTTATGTATTAAATTGCCAGCAATCAAGGTAAGTTACAAAAGTAATAAATACTTTATACAGTGGCAGGTTACATACGCTTACATGTAACTGTACCCGTTTTAGAACTTACGAAGGACGCCGGAAATCTATCAGCTATAAAAATATGTCATTTCATCGTGTAAGTTCGCTTAATTGCCTTCAATGCCAAAGGCAGACTCAGTGTACTCGACTTTTATTGAAATTAAAAACAACGAATTGTGCATTCGGTAGAAAGCTCATCTGATAGCTTTGAAAAACAAGTTGACCTTCAGTTTAACATTATTTTTTTGTATCATAAGGAGTGTGTGAGTCTAATTTTATCGAAATTATACAAGAAGTTTGCAAATATTGACTAGTGTAAACAATATTTCATGATGCTAAAGTTAGCTTTCGAGGAACAGTATAATATTCAACAGAAGGTTAGGTTCAGTTTGATTACCGAAGTGAATCAAGGACAATGTATTTTTTTGGTTTTTGTTCGATATTATAATTGGAATGTTAAAGACGTCATTTTTTTTATAAATAAATAAAGCAAATCAAGAAGGCCTAACATCAAAGAGTATACGTTGTAAAAAAAGTTGTTTGTATTTGTAAGGGCTTATATAGATACAGTAGTTCTACAATAAACAATATTTAACGAAAGAAGTTTCATGAACAAAAGTCTAAGGCCTTATGAAAAAAATGTAGACTCGTATCGGAGAAGGAAGGGATTTTAGCTCCAATGTTCTTATTTGTATTTTCTTATTTTAATTATTGATATACGGGGTGTTAGTGTTAGTTAAGAAAACATTTTTCGAAATGTCAATAGGTTTCAAGTTACGGCTCGCCAAAGTTAAATTTTTTAATTTAATTTTTAAAAAACTTTTTTAATTTGATTGTCTCATATATAACATATGCACTACATAGATTCAGCCTTATTGTGCTAATTAGAGAAAAGCATTATTAGACACCGCTAGAGGGCAGTCTACCTACTATTGAAAAAAAAATTGTTACCATAACTATTTTGTCTTAGTAATATTGTTAATATTGATATGTCATTTGAAAGGAAAGAAAAAAGTACTTATTATTTACGTTATATTACATATAACTGTTTTTTGCGCAATGGTATGAATATTCTGATCTAGATTAATTTGCGCGAGATGATTATTGAACGAGTGTGGTGTAATAACGAGCGTTCAAATAAAAACGTGGTCGAAGTTGGTTCTGACACATTGGACGTAGGGAGTAGCTTATAGCAACCAACTTAACCTCATTTCTCAACGAGCTGTATAGCAGCTGTCAGTAATTGATTTTGAAATTCTATGAAACATTCCTCAATAGAATACTTCCATATTCCATCAATCTTGCGTCCATTTCTAAAGTATGTCTCTATGATAAACACTTTTTGTTCTTGAGACAACACCATTTTAAACGCTTTTTAAAACGAAAATATTCAAATTGATAGCGGCGATATAGCGCTTTGACAGATGACGTTTAAGTTCATTTGCTATACGCTACGCCCTACGTCCAAATTTTCAGAACCAACTTGACCACGTTTTTATTTGAACGCTCGTTATCTGTAGTTGAAATAATAAACGGAATGATGTGTACGCATGATTCTGTAAATAATATCGAATCCGACATTTTTCCTGTCAACTAAATTCTTAATACTATATTCCTAATTTCCTAATTAATTTTATTAATTAATAAAAAAATGGCCTATGAATTTTCAAATATCAAATATCGTGATATGCATTTCTCTTATGGAAGAAATATTCCTCTAACATTTACCAGTTTTCACAGACGACTTGGTGACTTCGTGTGGAACTCTCAAAGTTTTCAAAAGGAAATAGATTAAGACCAGAAACTGTTAGGACTATGGAGCAGGAACAAAGAGTTCTCAACATAACAGAAGAAAATCCAAACAGTGCTATTGGTGTTGAAGTACGAATTTGACATGCTACTGCTTGGCGAGTACTTCAGGAGGAACAATTGTATCCATTAGTTGTCCAAATAGTCTTTTTACAAAGATGATTGGTCAAGGCGATGGAAATTTGTCTTCGCCTTTGGAAAAAGTATCAGCAGAGCAATCAAATGATTAACCTCATATTATTTACTGATGAAGTTGTATTTACTCATTGGAATTACGAATTCGCATAATAAACAGACATTTGCTTATGAAAATTCGGAACTGGGATGATTGGTGATTATATCTACGATGCACCGTCAGACTTTAGTGCAGCGAACATTTGAATGCAGTATTTCTTCATCAGTCGATAGATGGAAAGGGACTCGTAATCCTTTGGATTTCTCCTTCTGAGAACAATTAGTTCATACTACGACAGTTTATGATAATGAAGATATCCGACTAAGAATAATGTAGAGATTCCAAATCAGGAAGTCAGCACCAGCGGTCAGTTAGGAGGCAAAAAAGCTTAGGAAATGTATTGTAGAACATGAAGGAAAACCTTATTTAGTATCTGTGAATGTTATGATACGTTTTTTAATTATTTAAAGCTTGTTAAAAGTTGTAATACAAATTTAGTTTATTGTTAGATTTACTGCCAAAGCGTTAAACTTATCAGCGATAGCAACAACAACAACAACAGAAACAAATATAACATAACATCAAATAGAACAACATCAAAAACCAGTTTGCAAGGGATGTCTTGCTTACTTTAGTTTACTTCCATATCTTCCTTCAATCAACCTATGTCGAATATAAAAGAAAACGTCTTCAAACTTAGTAGGCAAACTCGGTAGAGTGCTTCGTATCCTCCTAACGCGTACTATCGGCTAAGGAATCTAGTTTAAATAACAGTATTTAAGAGTGTTAACCAAATCGTTGCCTTAGATTAGATCAGATTTCGATACACTCTAACAAACGACAACATACAACATAACAACATTATTGAATCGAAGAGGCGATAGCGTTCTACTGAGTTCTGAAGGAATACTTTAACTACTATAGGAAGGAATACTCTAACTACTATGAATTAAACGTCTTCCTTTATATTTGTCAAAGGTTGGATCGTTCTTTAAGAACAGACATAGAAGTAAGCTTTTGGAAGCTAAAATATTTTTCCAAACAAGGGTGCACGATCTTTCAACATACTATCGACAAATAGCGCCCCTTCCTTTCAATATTGTTTGTATAAAAGAGCACTGTTTACTGGAGAGTATCTAAAGCTAATCTAATTTAAGGCAACGATTCTGTTAACGCTCTGAAATCTTGTTATTTGAATTGGATTACTTAGTCAACATGCGTAAGGAGGATATGTAATGTTCTACCAAGTTCGTAAGGAATACTCTGACTTATCAAAATTAGCAATAATCACTATGGCAAACATATTTTTTCGATTGTAGGTAAACTGCCCTCTAGCGGCGTCTAATGAAATTGTTCTTTAATTCGCACAATAGAGTTTAATCTACGTAGTGCATGTGTCAAATATGAGGTCTCCCTACTATCATAATTTTACCATGCTAAAACACCCCCTTAAGTTATATGATGCATTTCATTTACCGTAACTTTTTGATGCTTTGACTCTTTTGACATTTGACTGAAAAGTATGAAATTTCAGAATTTTTTAGTAAAAAAAGTACTCTTGGTCTATATTGGTAGAATGTTCCATTTTTGTATAATATCCGTTTAAAAATAATATTACATGTGTAATTGTCAATATTTTCTATCATAGCGGATTGTGAAGAACAAAAACGCGTTTGGCATCATTTGCATTGACAGTTCAGTTATTTACTTTTTTCAAATTGTTAACAAAACTTCACAATTATTTTGTCTGATTTGATTTGCAGCCAAATTAATCCTGTGTTGTAACTTTTCCAAAGGATTCATTTCTGTAGCTTAAACTACAGCCTTCATCCTAGCCCACAGAAAGTAACCTAGAGGATTTAGGTCTAGAGATCGAGGTGGCCACGGAATGGGGCCACCTCTACCTATCCACCTGCCATGAGATTGTTTAACCAATTTATGATATTATGGTAAAGTGAGGTGCGGCCCCATCTTGTTATAGTCTAATGTTAAGTGTACGTTTAACGGTGTATCATCCAATAGTTCTCTTACATCATTTTGCAGAAAGTTTAAGTTCTGCATTCAGACAAACGGGAAATTGACCTGATTGCAAATCTATTTTGAAAATTTGTGCGCCATATTGCCTGTGGATTTTCGTCTGACCAGAAATGGGTTTTATGAATATCTGCTATCTTTACATTCCTAAAATGTTGCATTTTCGACTGATAATAACGCAAAAAGTAAATAACTGAACTGAATGCAAATGACGCCAAATGCGTTCTTATTCTTCACAACCCGCTACGATAAAAAATATTGACAATTTCGATTCTCGGTGATTAACACATGTAACAATTTTTAAATGCATTTTACACAAAAATGGAACATTCTACCAATATGGACCAAGAGTACCTTTTTTTTTACTAAAAAACTCATTTCATAATTTTCAAAAATCAATAAAGTCAAAGCATAAAAAAGTTACGCTAAATTTTACTCCCCTCCCCCCAGTTTTGGAACGTATGTGATGAAAATTTGTAAATGTCGTTTTAGTAGCGGACTAAGCACGTAAGAGTTAAGCTTGATACCACTTTTAATAAAATCGCAAATGGTTTAGGAGTTATTTAGAAAAAAACATCATCAGAGTGGCCCCTTTAAGTGGCTATAACTTCCTTAGGAAGAATTTTTGGACCTCAATCGGATAAAGAAAAAGTAAACTTTTTCGACATAGAACACCCTGTAGAAATATTGCACCCTAATTTCGGGAGATCCTGTATAATATTTATATGATTAGTTTACTGTTGTAGCCAAATAACTACTCTATTTTATTTGAAATCTGATTACTAACCTAACCATTTTCATACGACTTTTTCATCCATGAAAACTTGATTAAAATGACATTTCTTAACACCCGTTTAAGTTTATTAAGCATGAAACATGTTCGAATTTCTTTTTGCTTTATTTCTTTTGTTAATCGTGAAGGATAAATGATCAAACGTAAATATAAAGGTTGCGTTAACGAAATCAGGTTTTCGTATTCTTTATTACGAAACTTACAGTTATATTTTAATGATAAACGCTGTACAAAAATCATGCATGGAACAAGTGTAGCACAAATAATAAAAGCACGTTCAAAATGGTCGACGATAAACTCTACAAGTAAAGTTGAATGTGTGATTCGAAACTATGCACAGAAGTCAAGTAAACTTTAATGAGAACTTGCAACTATTAAAGTTTAACCGCAGTACTTACTCCATGAATACACATAACAGTAAAAACTTAAATTATCAAATAACCGTTGAGAGCTTTTGAAATATGCAATATGGTGAATAATTACAACATAAACTATGGCTTATTAATTTTAAAGAGGCTTGATTAAAGACTTGCATCTCCGTAACCTATTATTTCGCCTTCATTTAAATTAATTTAATTATAATAATCCTGGTTTTAATAATTATACGGACCGGTGCACATCATTCTGTGGACATACTAATTAAATAATATTCTGATTATAACGTATCGAAAAATTATTCAATCTCACGAGTGTTCTTCACGGGCCTCTCTTTCTTATTAGATTTTTGGAGATCGATAAGCACATGGATTTAATTAAGCAGTATTACATGATTCTTATCTTTATTACCGCCCAGGCAGATACAGGTTTGTATAGTTTCGTTTTGTACTTTTGTTAGGAAAAATTTATTGTGCCCTAAAAGTTATGGCCAAAATAAGTTATGATATTGTCTGGAGTTACTTATCTGTGGCGAAGTTTTAGTTTTTTATTTATTAATATGGCACCACTGAAAAAATAATAATTAAGGTAAATCTTGCACCAACAGGATAATCAAGAATTAATCTTATGAAAATATGTATCCGGCGCCACAGTAAGTTGTTGACATTTCGAAAATCGATCTGCTTTCGTTATCAGAATTTTGAATAATAATTGCTCTAAATTTTTATGCTATTATATTATATGATCGTCTGCCCAAGTGTGGTTGCAAATATTTCGACCTATAAATATTAGAATAGATGAACACAAAAATTACATTAAAAGGCGAGAATTTGTGAAATAAATAATGTAACAAAAGCCGCAACGCGTGGTAATTTATTTGTTAGTTCTCGAAACGGGTGGGTCAACTCAAACAATTAAATATTTCAGTCAACACTAGGCAAGTGGCCGTCCGGAAAAATTTAGCAATATTTTTTAACAAGTTTACTTAGACCACATATTACTAACTTAGACTGTCGGGGCCATGTGTTCAGCATCTAAATCGATATTTCTAATAACGCGCGAAATGCATTCGAAAGATCACGTAGGAATTCCAAGATATTTAAATAAATTGTTAAATTGATAATAATTGGAAAAGAATAATAGATCAAATAGCTGGTTTTTAGGCGGTTTAGCTATAAAAACAGATTAAATAAGATTGACTAATCCGTCCCGTATTGCTACACGGAGTCACTAGAGGAAGGCTAGGGTTACTTATAAGTTCAGTTAGTCACATAATTATTTATATAAATGTAAATTCAGTCCATTACATAATTATTAACATGGCATAGTTATGCCAAAGCGTCCCGATATTCAGGGCTCGCGCCAGTAAGATTAGAACAGGAACGTCTGGATCCAAGAAATGGGCGTGTCGAAGCAAGGTGTCGAATTCAGAAGAGATCTCCGAAAAAACAGGCAGTTCTTCCTTGGGTTTCACATTGAGCAGTCTACTTAGTTTTAGAGTCTCGAGTTAATTTAATAATGGATAAAGTTATTCCAAATTTTGCTATGGATCGCGCATTCCCTGAATCTCGGTACGCTCGTCGCGTGTCAATAAATTAATTAATAATGTTGTTCGAGCCCGTTGTGTCGTTATTTTGTTTGTTTGTTCAGTTTTTATCGTTATTAAAACCCTTCCTGGAAGTTTTGATGTTTCTTTCTTGTTCTTCCAACTTCACCCTATACAACCAACCACTGGATTGGACATGAGCGACATACGGTGTCTGGTATTCATTTTCTGAATGTACAACATTTCTAAGTTCCCACGTATTAATTAAAGTACAATGATAATTATAAACTCCCTTTCGAGAATTGAATAGTAAACTCTTTTGAAATCCTGATTCGTTATGATACTGGTCATAACGATATATAGATAAATAAAGAAATAATCCCTCAGGTTACAATAATTTACGACTACGTCGCTATATGCCTTTCCTCTTCCTCAAAAGTCTTCGACTTCTGGAATACCTGCCGTTGAAATGAGTTTTATAAAAATAATATAGTTGCAAAAAGCAGCGCAGGATTTGACCCGTGCGCCATTTTAATTCCTAAGAGTTGGCAGCACAGTGCAGGGTTGTAGTAAACACGTTGCGGTTAGACAAAATGGGGCGCTATACGACGGATGGGCGAGTGAAGATTGTGAAAATTCATTACAAATACGGAGAGTGTGTAGCTGAGACTGTGCGCAAATTACATGTAGAAGGAACGTCACGAATGAAAGAACTGTGAAAAAATTAGTTGCCGATTAGTTGAACAAACAGGTTTGGTTGAAGAAAATATTGCTACGGTGAGTGATCGTGTGGTGAAAACTCCCGTAATGTTAGTGCGCTGTCGGTCACTGCAATTAAGTATTTCAAAAAGTACTATGCAGTGGGTTTTAACAAAAGATCTACATCTGCATCTTTTCAAGATTAAGCTAACCCTGAAATTGAAACCAAACGACCATTTAATGCGCCGGACATTCGTAATTGGATGTTGGAGAATCAACAAGTGGACGGTGATTTTGCTACGAAAGTCATTTTTAACGACGAGGCGCATTTCCATCTTAGTAAGTAGACAGATATAATTCAAGAACAACCACTGTAACCCAAGGAGTGACGGTGTGGTGTGGATTTTACGCGGTGTACTATGGGGCCAGGATACTGAAAAAGTGGCCAAAAAGCGATTGCGGAGATGAGTTCAAATAAATGTGTTGTTGTTATCTAGATAAGCTAAACTAGTTATTTTTAAAGTTTTATTGAATTTGACCGGCTACTCTCAAGTGGCAACGACTTAAACTTTTTAAAATCATGAAACAAGCAATTTTACTTTTCAAATACATATATCATTGGTACTATTGTATTTCAGCAAATCAAAAGTATGTTATTGCATCTCATCCATCATTTTACTTCGATAAATCATTGTAATAAGGCGCAAAGCACAAAAATGAAAAACAGAGAAAATGGCGGAACGTTATACTCATATACGTATTAGTGAATTTCGATGCTTTGACAATACTTAGGAAACAGAACTCCCCTAAAGTCCACTATTTACCAAAAGGAGCGATGTATCATTGGATTCCTTAGAGTGTGAGAAGTCAGAATTGTAAAATTCAAAATGGTGGATCCAATATAACGGATCAATATTTCAAAAAAAGTTTTTAATTTTCATGAGAATCAGTACCCGGGGGTTTTCTGAGTCGCTGATTACGAATCAGAAGTAAAATTGTAAAATTCAAAATGGCTGATTCAATATGGCGGACCAATATTTCAGAAAAATTTTTAGTTTTCATGAAATTCAGTACTCGGGGGTTTTTCAGGGGATTACGAATAAAAAACCTCAGGACACTATTATCAGAATTGTTTCAACTACTTATTTGGATATACAGCGGGAAAAAACGATTTTTCTATTTTTTTTTAATAATTTAGAGAATTTATAATAAAAAACGACGATAAAAAAATATGAAACAAATATTTTAGAGACAGTGGAATGGGACTCACTCTAATAAAGCACCCCGAGTAACCGATACGGTAATTAAGGGGTCTGAAATTGCAGTGCAACCTTCTGTGGTAGGCCCTGGAAACTACAAATTTTGTAGGCGAACTGCAGGCGTTTCAATTGCATATTCTCATTTTGTACTTTTATAGTCATCGTATTGGATCCGCCATTTTGAATTTCTGAATTTTGAGTACAGATTCGAAATTAGTGACCCAAAAAACCTTTCATTACCAAATTTCAGCAAAATCGGAGTTTCTTATGATTTTCGTCCACCATACTGGATCCATCATTTTTAGTTTCTAAATTTTGAGTACGGATTAGAAATCAGCGTCTCCGAAAACCTACTAATACCAAATTTCAGCACAATCAGACATCTTCAGCATTTTCGTACGCTATATTGGATCCGTCATTTCTGTATTTTGACTACGGATTCGAAATCAGCGACGCCAAAAAACTTGGATCACCACATTTCATAGCAACTGGAGCACTTTTAGTATTTTGGTCACATTTTCAGTTTCTTGGCCCATAGTGTGGAGGAGCGATTGGTCCGTTCTTTTTTTAAAATGAGACTGGAACTGCAGTGACTGTCAATGGAGAACGATATCGAGATGTACTACTGAACTTTTTTTGGACTCATTTGGATGACATGGATTTGGATGACATGTGGTTCAGCAGGATGGTGCCATCTGCCATACGGCACGTGAAATCCACTTTATACGGCAGAAATTTAATGGATGACTCATCTCGTGTAACAATGAAGTGACTTGGCTACCGATCACGCGATCTTACGCCATGCGCCATTTTCTTGTGGTGATTCGTAAAGTCCAAAGTTTATTCTGTTCAAATGATTACCAATCCTGAATTAAAGGCAGAAATTCGGAGAATTATCAACGAAATTCAACCGCAGGTACGCGAAAGCGTGATACAAAATGTTCTTAAAAGAAATCATATCTGTCCGAAATCCTCTCTCATATTTAATGGCAATGTCTACCCTTTAATAACGTGTAAAAACTTTTTTATTAATAAAATATTTCTTTCTCGTATGGAATCCCACGTTTCTTTTGGGACACCCGATATAATAAAGTATTTTACAGAATATAGCAGCAGTAGTTTTTTTAAAGGTGTTATTTGAAAAAATGTCAATAACAATAATAATAATCGAGAAATTATCTATATTTCTTTCTTATTACTGAAATGATGCAAATATTTACGACAAAGGATCATTTAACCATACATCGTTAAGTTGTTTAAATTTACATTTTCATAGCTGATGTTACATTTAGTAATTTTGCATGTATACACAGACATGCTTTTACCATGAACAAAGCCATGTGGCGCAGGACAGTATGTATGATTTATATCTTTAAAAGTTGAGTGGTCCATAATGGCTAATTCGATAACCTAAGATACCCTAGGGAAATGACTAATTGCCCTGCCATTATCGGATTTATTTATACATATCTGCTTCTGTAAGCAGAGGTCGAACTACTGCCATTTGTAATATATATAAAGAAAATAATTATAGAATTAAGATCAATGACGCTGGTACAGGACATAAAGTAAATAACATTTTATGGATAAGTTTATTTTACAATGTTCTCGGAAAAGATAAATTAGAATATTTAAGCAATAAGAATGGAATATACTGGAAGAAAATTATTACTACTTTTTCTTTACTGAAGCATTTGTATTTTAATAAAACAGTTCATTCTATTTAATCTGATTTTCCGTTGGTCGGTGTGTTAGAATTAATTTTGAACATATTCAGTTTTAAAGAAATTAGCGAAACAATTTTTATTTTAAAGAGAATGTGTTAAAATGTTCCCACTTTTATTTTAAAAGTATTAAGCTAATTAAAATACACTTTTCTTTTCTGAAAATTACTGTTCTTATGAAGACTCTGTACCAAAAATGTAGGTATTCAAAATGTATCTAACCTCGCAGAGAACTGATAATATTGCGGGAAACAACTTCCTTATCGGCAACATGCCCCAACTAGCATTGAATTATGCCAGCAACATTTTGTAAACAGCTGGTAATTAATAATTGTCTACAAAAACAATTAAATATATCTCTAAATAGTATTTATACAAAAACACACACCTGATATTTTGTGAGGCACCTTGTAGATATAAAACGGTCACACAAAAAAATAGGCTGTCGGGTCCAGAGGTCAGACCATGTTTATGATACGTTTTTTGGGTCGCTGAATCCGAATCCGAGGTCCATTTAACCCCATCACCTCAGAATTTTTTATAACCTCAAAAAACCGATATTCTGAACAATTAAACCATAGGCGATCTGTATTATTGCAAAATATCATATAGCCGAGGACTTTTTGAAAACCCAAGTACTCAAACTCAAAAGATTTCCATAACCCTATAACCCCATAACCCCGTAACTTCATAACCCCATAACCGCATAACTAATAAATCATAGGCAATCTGTATTATGGGTAAACGTTAACGTGGTTGAGGATTTCTTAAAAACCTATGCACTCAAGTGATTCCAGTAATAGGTATAATTTTTTGAACAACCAATTAAAGTTATTAAAAAACTAGTTCGACTGTAACACTCAATTCTTTGGTGAATGAGATCAAAGTTCAAGGTTGGGGAATCGTGGGGTTATGAATTGTAGGGTCATGGTGGTTTTGGGGTTTAAGTGCATAGGTTTTTAAGAAATCCTCAACCACGTTAACGTTTATTTATTAGTTAAGGGGTTATGTGAATTTTTTGGGATTGAGTACTTGGGGTTTCAAGGAGCTATGTGATGTTTTGCAATAATACAGATTGCCTATGATTTATTCCCTTGATTATTCAGGATATTGTTTTTTTTTTGAGGTTATGAAAAATCCTGAAGTGATGTGGTTAAATGGACTTCGGATTCGGCTTCAGCGACCCAAAAAACGTATAATAAACATGGTCTGACCTCTGCGCCCGAAAGTCGATTTTTTGTGTGGCTGTGTAATTGGTCGAAGAACATTGTTTGACTTGATAAGATTTTTAGAAACATTTTTGTATTTATTTGAATTAATATAACACATATAATATAAAATACGAGTGGTGTTATTAACAGCTTTAAAATAAAATAGAAATCCGAGAGTTAACAATAAAATACCTTTTTAAAATATTAAAATGTGAGTTCCGTCCATCCCATACTCATAACACTCTCTTTCATGTTAAAAATTTTCAATGAAAGGTTTAGAGTCGTATCTTAATTGAGAGGTTTCTTCATTGCCTGCACCAGACACGACATTATTTCCTTTTTAAAAATTGTGTTTTGTTTTAAATAACCGATAATCGAAAGTAGTTCTTTAATTAGTTAAATTAACATCACAATACAATAATATAGTTAATATATTACTGCATTGGTGGTTTAACATATTATTCTAATTAAATTTAAAAATTAAATTGAGTCAAAGCGTTTGAATTTCTTGAGAATAACGGTGCTATAAAATTTCAGAATTTGTAAATAAATAATTAACGCTTCACTGCTGCGAGTGACTAATGACTTTCTGTATTTGAAAAATATAAAGAGGTAATTCTTTTCTGAAGACATTTAAATATTTTATCTTGGAATACTTAAGTAGGCCTTGGAATGATGAGGGGATTAAAATGGAATAATATTTCATATTTACTATTAAATTTTATTTAAAATAGGGACAAGCTTCATTACTAACACATGGATGTTAATATAATTTTGCGTCTTTTTACTTATTTTTCAAACGCGATATTTCTCAAAAATCATCTACAACAGTCAAGAACAAAAAATTAAAAGACTTGCTTTGCAGAAGATATTACATAAAACTATTCTCATTCAATAATATACTTCTTTAGAGGGCTTAAAAAATAACATCTACCCGATTTCGTACACCCATGGAAAACTAAATGCCTATGTTGAACGTCTATATCTTAACTTGTTTTGGAAGCTTGCTACGGAAGCCTGCAAATCAAGTCAACGCCAACGGTTAAAAATTTCGGGGTTGGTTTCCATGTTGTTGGTTTAGACTTCCTGACGTTTTTAAAAATAAAGTTTCGACCCAGAAAAATGGTATTGTCAAAACTTCGAGCATCGAGCACATACCATCTCTAATCTAGAAGACTTGGATGAGGAATTTCAAAATATTTGATAACTACGTACGCTATAAATGAAATATCTGTTCTAACAAGATAGGCTACCCCTTAATAAGATATAATTAACAGTAAAACCATCTATAATACCTTATGGCAAATAGGGGTAGTTTTATCCAAGACAAGCTGCAACAATTATTAACTCCGAAATCCCGGTTTATACAGCATTTTGTATACCAGCGGGAAAGTATACATTGGGCAAAGAGAGGCACATTAGTTAACATGAGTATAAAGGAATGCAAATGTTATCATAAAGAATAACAACGCAGATAAATCAGCAGCAATTCGGATACATACACTTAGCAGTCTTAAGTAATACAAAAATTCTATTAAGAGAAAGATTATGGTAAAAACAAAAAAAAAATGAAATTCAATGTAATTGAAACTGATATGAGAGTTTAGAACTATTTGAAATTTAAAAACGAGTCACACGTAAAGATTATGTCCTACATCACAGGACAGTGACTTCAAATTATGAATTTAAACCAATATTATATATTGCACAATGTTATTACCTGTTTAGGATATGTATTGACGATTTGAAGAAATACTGAAAAAATACAAATGTAAAATTACCTGCTAAGAAATCGACCGTTTAGAATTATCTCAAAAATTTTCTGCAATATTTGTTTTCAGATGTACTTGTGTATGTTTTTCTTTAGTACAAAAAATACATGGTACAGCTGTTTTTTACCTGAATCTATATTTGCAAGGCAGTGGAACCTATTGTGGAAATATAACACTGTTCGCTACTGTAGCTATCAAATGTGGAATTGTACAAAGAAATTGAATCTTGAGGTTCAGTTGATTTTCATGAATATACTTAAATCTTTCTATTTAGGCAATCAATTTTGATGACTATGTTATCGTTTCTCTTTTTCCTACCAGGACTTACGTCAATAATTAGACAATCGTCTGGCATATATCTACATCAGCAACTCTACAGTTGGTTCGGATATGTTGATGATACGTTTATCATCTGACCTCATGGTTATAGCAACATAGAACAAATTTTGGACTTCATTAATTGAATACATCGAATATCAGATTTATTATCCAGTTAGAAGAAAACGATGGTTCTTGTTAAGGTGAAATCGGATAGCACTCTAGCTACAAGGTAAGTGAAACGCTGAGTCTCACCAGCATTTGGCTCGGAAACACTTCAGTACATCGAACACTAATCAACTTCGAGTTAGAGTAGTTGGGAAACCACGTCATCTATAGGATCTATTCTTAAATGATATGGATATACTAACAGAAGTGTTAACCAAGTTATACCTAAGAGCAGGCAAAAGGATGAATGCCTGGCCAATAAACAAGCGTTCAGATAAAATAGACCGTCTGTTAAGGAAGCACGTACTATCCTTTATATTAAACCGGCGATTTACTTATTTGCTTTATTAAACCAAAAGTAATATTTGCTTAATGGTAGAAACACAAACATTTTAAAATTTTCGTCTTTTCTACATGTCAATAATATGTTTTTCGTACTTCATAATTGAAATCATATCCACACAGTTTTATCTGCCATATTTCAAAATAATGTATTGACTAGACATTAGTGTGCCAATTTCGTACAAAGTAAAGGACCCCGCACAAATCTTATGGAAATTGGGTCCCGGTCAAATTCGCTGAATTTTTGATATGTGATAGAGTTCATCATACTGGTCAATTGTCTCAATGGCCACAAAGCTCAAAAATGGATAGTTTGGCCGGTACAGAGCTTTAAAGCTCCGAATATCCTCCACGGATTTATGTATATGCGCAGTGTGTATAGACTTTTGAAATAGCCTATTTCATTTTTTTTATTATCTAGGTTTATATTTTTGAGGTTGCTGAATTCAGATCTGTTGTTAGATTTTCAAAATTGACAGTTGGCAGCTGTCAAATAGCTGTCAATGTGCTATAATAAAGCCAAAAACTTGTTTTTTATGTTTTATTTTTTTTTTTTTTTAGTTCGATAAGTTCAAAGACGATATCAAATCAATAACAATGACTATCGGCAGCTGTCATTTAGCTGTCAACAATTCTTCAAAGTCCGGTAATAAAGTCAAAAAATTATTTTTTGTTTATAACTTCAAGTTTTTTAGATAAGTGAATATAAATATGATATAAAATTATGTAGTCATCAGCTTACAGCTGTCAACAAGCTGTCAACTAACTGTCAAAATGCAATAATAGAGCAAGTAACTTATTTTTTGTGCTTAACTTTGTGGATAAGAAATCAAACATGATATAAGTTTATGACATCACTTTTGAACTCAGTGATCTAAGCAACTTAAAGCTTTTTAAAAAAAGTAACTTTTTGACTTTATTATTGCATTTTGACAGTTAGTTGACAGCTTGTTGACAGCTGTAAGCTGATGACTACATAATTTTATATCATATTTATATTCACTTATCTAAAAAACTTGAAGTTATAAACAAAAAATAATTTTTTGACTTTATTACCGGACTTTGAAGAATTGTTGACAGCTAAATGACAGCTGCCGATAGTCATTGTTATTGATTTGATATCGTCTTTGAACTTATCGAACTAAAAAAAAAGAAAGATAAAACATAAAAAAACAAGTTTTTGGCTTTATTATAGCACATTGACAGCTATTTGACAGCTGCCAACTGTCAATTTTGAAAATCTAACAACAGATCTGAATTCAGCAACCTCAAAAATATAAACCTAGATAATAAAAAAAATGAAATAGGCTATTTCAAAAGTCTATACACACTGCGCATATACATAAATCCGTGGAGGATATTCGGAGCTTTAAAGCTCTGTACCGGCCAAACTATCCATTTTTGAGCTTTGTGGCCATTGAGACAATTGACCAGTATGATGAACTCTATCACATATCCAAAATTCAGCGAATTTGACCGGGACCCAATTTCCATAAGATTTGTGCGGGGTCCTTTATAAAATTTTAAAATTTCAATTTGAGGAAAGCTGCAAAAATGTATAGGAAAGCCTCTACATTATACTAAGTGTTTACAAAAATTCGCTCCAGTACTCAGTACTCTGTCCGTGTTATTCTTTTAATTTTAGACAAAGACAATGATATTTAGATACGAGTTAATTTTCATAAAACCCTATTACTATGTTATACGAAACCTGTTATGGTCATTATACATTTACTGATATTTATTATTATTTATATAAAATATTTAACATGTTTATTAACACAACATATATATGGATTACCTGGGTTTGGTATTAAATTTCAAATAATATATTTCATATTCGTTAATAAAATGCAGTGGAAATTTTACGCGCTGACATACTCAGGGTCTTGCTGAAATAAATGCAGTCCTTCAAAGGGACAAATAAACAACCTGTCGCCTAAAGCGTCATGTGCCCCAACATATTACTCAAGAACTATTTCGCAAGTCTTAGGACCACCCTGCGTCACCCCATTTAACCAACTGATTATTATTATTATTATTTTGTCTCATTTGGGACGTATGAAACAGAATATGTGTCGTACACCAATTGTAGATGATGACAATGTTCAACAGCATATTTTTGCTACAACTGACGAAATTAGACAGAATTTTTGAAGAAAGTAATCATTTTGGCTGGCAAAAATTGTTGCGAGGCGATGTCCTCGATTTACCTGCACTCTACTGGGTGTCAGTTTCAAAATTTTCTGTTGCTTTGATTTGACAATTTTTTTGCCTTGTAAATAAGGAGCGTACTTACTGCAGATACATCCCAAGTGAAGCTAATTTTCTTTGATTGGAATTCGTAGACAGACGTGCTGTAATACGGAGTATCCCAAGAGCTTCCTAAAATCGCTCAAGCGTTTTGATAACGGGACTGGAACTCTGTATGGATCTCTGAATTTTGCTCGAGTTCATTTGTATGAAAAATGAACAACTGTCTCGACGACAAGCGAGTGATCTAACTGCTCCCTCACTTGAGGCCTAATTGATACACGTAATGGACTTCCCATCCGAGAGCAACGGATGTGGCCGCAGATACAGGTCCGCCGGACTTGCCGAAGGACCACACATGTAGACGGAATGGCTCATGTCGCCTTTTAACGTCACCGATACAAGTACGCGCCTTTCGAAGTGTAGTTTATTTGACACCGAATTAGAGAAGACATCGATTTTATTGGTGCTTGGCAGTTTCGGAATCTTCCACTAAAGCTTCGATAGGAACAGTAAAAATTCAATACCCTTTAAATGAAAGAAGTGTTTACGCCGTGCCGGGGTATGCGAATATTCCGGGCATGCTGTGGGTGTCGGTTGAGAATTTTATTGCGTTATTTTATGGACGGGTAATGGCTGCTTTATTTCGGTTTAAAATCGGTTCATGTGGATGTACCTACTACATCATAATTTTAATGGACTACCGATAGGCCACATATATGCAGTAAACATGGTATTTAAACTTGGAAAAGCATTTATTCAAATAAAAATACGAGTATATTTTTCAATACATTTTTACAGGGTTGAAATTACTATTAAAGGTAATAAGCGTAATTATTCTTGTCTTCAGTATATAAAAAAGAAAACTCTATACTTAAAACTATTATTGCAAATTTTTTTGGGAGAAAATCCATTCATTCCTTTAAGCCATTTTACATTTACGCACTTCTTTTTCTAGATACAGTGTGTCAAAATTACAATTTAAAATATGTTATTATTAATAGCTCTCTTTTCACTTCCGAAATTTTCAGGATTAAGTTTTCCCGATTCCGAGATTTTCGCGATTGACATAATTTAAAAATGTTGCGAAATAGACTGCGTGAAGAGAAACTATCAGTGCCAGTGCTCTCAACAGAATTGCTTGCATATCATTTTCAGGCCGGACTATATATATATATATATTTTTTTTTTCACCCATAGGCAGCGCCCCCTCTCCCACTACAAAACTTTTAAAATTTATTAAAGTTTTTATTTGTAATATAAAATAATACAATATAAAAACAATTATATACTCAGCAGCAACGAAAAAAAAAACATTAAATGGAAAAAGTTACACAAGTAGACATAAAGTTATTTATGGTACAAGTATTAAAAATGATATTTTATTTTGTTTATTTTTTTGTTATTTATTTTTTGTTTGTTTTTTTGTTTTTTGTTTTAATAATAAAAACTAATATTTTGTAAATGAAACATCATTTTTAACACTTAAATCATAAATAACTATTAGGTATATACTTATGTTTTCTGGATATTTTACTGACATAACTTTTATATCAGTAAAATCAAGCGCACTAGTTAGATCATGATTTCTTGATATCACAGATAAATTATTAAGTCCTTCTTGACGTGTTCTTGACTAACGGCATTTCGTAAATATGTTTTTGTTCTTTTAGTAGAAGTAGAAAATGATCTTTCTCCTGACGCATTATTGTTGCCAGAGTAAGAAATATTCTTAATATAATTTCCACATTAGGAAATGGTTATAATCCGATATTATATATGTTTTTAACTCAATATTTGAATTCAATCCTCCAAATCGTTTGAATATTCATCTTGAAAATTATTTGAATCACTTCATATGTCGTTGTCATGCATAATCTTAAGTTTATTTAAAAACCTAAACTTTTTTAATATTTCTATGGAAGACATCAACCGTTTCTTTAATTCTTGATTTAGCCCATCAATAATAACAAGAAAAACATTGATTCCCATATCACTATTGCTGCTTTTGTTGGCTTAACTTTCATGAGTTCCGTCAAATTGAAGTTCTGTATTCTTTTTTATATTTATTATATTCCATAATTTTGAATAGCCGTTTGCCCCTTTCCTCATATTTATCAAACTGGTCTCGGTCTCGTAATGATTTAAAGTAGCTAATCAGTGATTCAAAAACTGCAATCGTTGTTGATAAAGTCTTATTGGCTTTATCACATTTTTCTAAAACATCTGACCAAAACGATGATAAAATTCTCGTCTCTAACGAATTACATTTACATAACAATTGCATAGCTTCTGTTTTTACGGAAGGTTTTTCGTTTTTGCTATGGTCTATTTCTTTTACACTTTTCCGAAATGTATTACATAGGCCAGGAAAGAGAGCTGGGAAATGACCATTTCGCCACTTTTTGTTTCGGCAAACTGAATTTATCACTATAGATGTTAAATATCATGTACAATAACATATTAGTTTCCACAGTCATAAAAATGGGGGAAGATTGTTTACAAGCTGGTTAATTGTATAATTTTTACGTCAATTCACGTTTTTCGCTTATAACTTTTTTCCGTTCATTTCCACGAGAAAACAGTGAAGTACTTTTTTTTCGTCTTCAAAAGCCCTACAAAACTTGCCCTCGAGCGTAAAAAAATATTGATTAGATCAAAAGTTATAAACAAAAGAAGTTTGTTTATGACTTTTGAATTAAATATTTATAAACTGCGTTATTATTACCTACCAGAAAGTTTTGGCATGGCATCCTCTCATTTCTTATCACTGTCTAATAACTCACACTAAATCTGGAATCGTTAAGTTCAATAGTTTACAAGTTATGGCCTTATAAACAAATTTACTAATTATTAGTCCGGACGATCCCGAGCATCTTCCACAATCGCACTGATTTTTTTCATTGTAGATTTCATAATAATACATTGAAATCCATCATTTGTTTTTAATTTCAAATTTGCAACCTGGAAAGTTTTTTATTTTTTAGCCTTAGTTGCAAAATGATATATACGACGCACGCGCATGGTATATTGTTATATATTATTACATATTCGGAAAGCTTATGAAAAGAGCTTTAAGTTAAAAAATAATCGTCAAGATTCGTTGAAAAACAACGGTGTTACAGACTGTCAAAGTTGACGGCCTATTGTTAAACAAATTAGGTTGGTAGCGGCAAAAAAATACTGATATAACCGGCAACCCGAGTATTTTCCCAGATAAAAATATTTTATTTGTGGAAGTATGTTAAGTGCATATGAAATATTGTCAAAAGTTAGTGAGTCGCTTGATTTTCGGCGAGCCGTGGCGTGGCGGAAGGGTGGAGGAAGCGAACGACGGCAAGTCCGAAGAAAATGACGATAATATTCATAGTCCTGACATTAAAAAAGCGAAATTCGCTTGAAAATAATTTGGCAGTCTGTAACTCTGTTGTTTTTCAACGAATCTTGAAGATTTTTTTAACTTAAAGTTATTTTCATACGCTTTCCGAATATATAATAAGTAATATATAACTATATTACGCGCGTGAGTTATGTATTTCATTCTGCAACTAAGACTAAAAAATAAAAAAAAAATGATAGATTTCAATGTATTATGAAATCTACCATGAAAAAAATCAGTGCGATTGTGGAAGATGCTCGGGATCGTCCAGACTAATAATTGGTTAATTTGTTTATAAGGCCATAACTTGTAAACTATTGAACTTACCGATTCCAAATTTCGTGTGAGTTATTAGACAGTGATAAGGAATAAGAGGATGCGATGCCAAAATGTTCTGGTAATAATAACGCAATTTATAAATGTTTAATTCAAAAGTCATAAATAAATTTCTTCTGTTTATAACTCTTGATCTAATCAATATTTTTTGACGCTCGAGGGCTAGTTTTGTAGGTCTTTTGAAGACGAAAAAAAGTATTTCACTGTTTTCTCGTGGAAATGAAAGGAAAAATGTTATAAACGAAAAACGTGATTTACGTAAAAATTATACAATTAACCAGCCTTAAAACAATCTTTATCCTATTTTTATGACTGTGGAAACTAATATGTTGTTGTACATACTATTTAGCATCTATAGTGATAAATTCAGTTTGCCGATACAAAAAGTCACGTCCAACACTTATATTTCCTGGCCTGTATATGATACAGATAAATCTTTACAAGCATCAGCACGGGACGACCAGCGTGTAGTAGACAAACATTTAGGTATTAACTGATTTAAAAATTTCAGCCTGTGTTTGTTTCATATATTCATTTACATTCGTTTTCAAAATATTTTATCTGTTGGTAGAAGCAGAAAAAAATTGAATATTTGTTGGACGAACATAAAATATTCAGTTGCTATGTAGCAAGATTCCGCTGCTGCAGCTCGAACTAAATTTATGGAGTGTGCAGCACAGGGAACAACTAAAACAACAATGTCTAAATCACATGTTCCACCAGCATCTGTGACCAAATCTACCAGACAGAAAAGAAATGTAATATTTTATTTTTTGTCGATAATTTTCAAGTATAAAAATTTGTTGTTTTTTGTTCATCGCAGGTGCAAGTGCATAAATGTCATTATGAATAAATAAAAGGATTAAACTCGATAATTCTATAATACAGTTAAAAGAAAAGATGATGAGAACAGTAACCAAACTTAAAAAATGAGCAAACGCTTACTACATACATATTACAATATATTCTTTATATGACCTCCACTCATTTCACTTCTTTGTGGGCTGCGTTTGTTAACATTTCGCCGTTTAACTCATTACGAGCGTTAGTGATTTTTTCTTTCAAATGATTTTTAGGTGGTATTTTATTTTGATATTCTTTGGGACGATATTGCTTATAACTTTTAAACGGGAAAAAATTCTCTAATAAAAGTTTATTAGAAAAAAGAGAGCTTTTTAATAGGAAAAAAACTTGGGTATGTCTCTGGAAAAAATATAATTGATGACGTTATTAGTCGGTCCTGTCAAATCCCAAAGAAAATACATTCGATTGAATATGGAGCTTACATACATTTAACACCACATGTCCCAAATTTTATTTATTTTTTTTTATCCTCACAGTAGCCCCATACTATCGAGTTTGAGACACAGGGGTACAAGGGATTCTTACAAATACAGTTTTGTATAAAAAAATTAAAAAGGGCAGTTCGAAAATGATTTAAAAATACACTTTTGCACGGCACTGGAAACTGGTCCAATGTAAAACCTGATTTTACGCAAGACAATGTATGCAGTCGGCGACCGGCACGGCAGCAAAGTGTAATAAAAAATTGAACAGGAAAGAAATAATTAAAATTTTATGACACCTATTTTGTATGAGCAAATTCATCTGCTTTTGTCGCTATTATTATTATTATTAATTAATAAAATTAATTTGTGATTTTAATTAATAAAATAATTTGACATCTTATATTACAACTGTTCAAAATTTTGTCTACCGACGCGTAAACACGTTTGGGCCCGTTTCACCCAGTTTCTACGAACTGACACAAATGTTGACTTGCTTCACCATAAATTAAAACGTAAACCATTTTTGCCACTTGAAAAACTAATGCAAACACTATCTCAAAAACGTAAACACTAATATCGGATTTCAATATTCGAAATCACCTGGGGCTACGTGGAGAGAGAGCGCATTGCGCACAGCGTACAACGTGAATGAACTAGAGTAGTGCAGCGATTTTTTTACGATATTGACGATTTTTTTTATGATGCATCTATTCCCAATTTTTGTTGGATAAATTGTGAATCACACTGTGTACATATTTACTATCAAAAATAATAATACTTGAGATAACAGAACAAATCATCAGGACAAATACCAGGTGCAAAAACATAAAAAACAAAAAAAAACTTATGTTTATTAGCGTTACAGAAATACTCGTATACCTATTATAAATTCCAGCTGCAATAATGCAAAAATTAAAAATAAAATTTGGTTATATTAAAAATCATTTTAAGAGTTATTTAAGGGATTTGTAGGGATTGTATTGTCCTGAGGTCGACGTTGATTTAACCCGGCGGACCAACAAGTTTAAGTGAATATAATTAATATTTTTTTGATTCTCTAAACTTCGAAATTACTCATTAACCAAGGACTTTTGGAGGATTTTTGTAACTAGTTTAATACATTTAGAAAAACATCAAACAAATCTAGTTCATTTTGGTACTTAATATTGACTTATTTCATTATTTTTGCGGATATATCGAGCGATCAAAATTGAAAAGCGAGAAAATAGTACAAAAGCGATTCCATCTTACTGTTTCTATTTCAGTGGGGCAATAAATTGTTAAGAAGTGGAGAGGAAGTAATGGCTGGACCAGGCACCTTATCAAGTTCTCACGCTAATAAACAGCCCATTCATTAAGTACATTACCCAAAGTGCATTCCCACTCGAGGGTCCACAGTAATAAATATTACATCGTACTGTCCTTTTATTTGTTTTATGGGATGCTTACTTTAATATGAGACTGTAATTACTACCGGGGATATTATTTCTATTGGAAGGCAATCGACAATAACGAGTTTAGTCATATGAGCGGAGAAAACTGCGTTGTAAAACATCTGTTTACGATACTGGTAGGATTGTAGTCGTTTATTTGCGCAGATATGAGGAGTGAGTATAGGAACAGAACAAGGGAAATAATTGAAGAAATATTTTTATTGATAACGTTATAGTTAATTTATTTATTGCAATAAAATACCAAAGAAAATAACCAAATGGAAATATTTAATATGCGAATGGCAGCATTGCGTTGCGTACAACCTCCTTTGTAACCACATGATCTTGGATTGTTGATATCTCTATTTAGTTTTCGTGATATTGTTATTTGAGTGCCATGTGTTTAAGTTTTAGTGACGATTTTTGAAATGTACGATTTTCTGGAATAACGATGCAATGTAAAATTTTGCGTGGAACTGGGGAAAACTTTCACGGAAACTTTTGAAATAAGCTTACGAAGATGACGCTGTGGATCGCACGCAATGTAACGAATGGTTTTTACGATTCTTCAACTTCAACTAATGGCTCCCACGTTAAAAAAGTCGAAGATTTAGTGCATGCTAATCGCCGATTAACTGTCAGAGCAACTGTAGAAGAGGTTAGCATCTCAATTGGGTTTAGTCATGAAATTTTGACTGAAAAATTGGACATGCATCAAGTGGCAGCAAAATTTGTTCCACGTTTGATGACGGAACAACAGAAAGAAAATCGTGTGGACATTTGTCGGCAACTTCTTTAACAATCCAATGACGATGAAATATTCATTCGATCAACGGGAAACGAAAGCTGGGTTAACGGCTATGACATTGAGACAAAAGTTCAATCATGACAATGGATTGGCAAAGGATCTCCACGTGCCAAGAAAGCACGTCAGTCACGATCCAATGTCAAAGTGATGGTCACTGTTTTTTTCGACTTTAATAATGGAATTGAGCATTTTGAATTCTTGCCTCAAGGTGAAACACTTCTGTACTATCAATGCGTTTTACAAGGTTACATGCCAAAAATTATATGACTGTTCTCCTCGCCATACTTACTCGCCAACTTGGCTCCTTTTCTTATTTCCGAAATCAGTCCTAAAATGATACCGTTTTCAGACTATTGATGACATAAAAGCAAATTCGTCAGAGATTTTAAAGGTCATTTTAAATAATCAAATGAAGCTATCCAAAACTGCTTCGCGAAATAGAAATACCGCTGGAAAAAGTGTGTGAATAGGGAGTACTTTGAAGGAGACAAGAACCAATAATATATAAAATTAATAACAAAGTTTAAAAAAATAAAGTTATTATCTGAACAGATCTCGTCAATTGTTGTGTAAAAAATGCACGAGAAAAAATGCTTTTTAAAGTATTACTATATTATTGTGATCCTCCATTCGACAAATGACAGTAAATGGATTTGCTTGAAAATCTGGAAGATATTAATATGGTGTTCAAACTTCTTATTTTTTGTAATTGTAACACTTTAACAGTGTTTTCCATATTCGTTTATTGACTACACTTGAATACTGTTTGTGCTTAATTCCATATTGTACTATTTACTTCTTTTACCGACTTATGTGTGTTGCTTTAGCAACATTAACTAATGCCATTATTGTGTAAATAAAATATATATCTGTAGTAATTTGTGGTATACATTTTTTCAGTGCGCCAATATATTTTAAAGTATTTTAAAAATTTTCAACGGAAATGTTATAGCAAAAGCTACAATATACAGGGTGTCCCTGAGAAGAATGGACTACGCTTGACCACAGGTTACTTCGATGAAAACAAGACTATTTAGCCTAACTTACCTATATACAAAAGTGCACGCCTACTGAGATATAGCCTTCTAAATATAGAATAGATAACCTATATTTTCAAATAATTTGAAAACTATTTTTCTTAGAAACTTCAAATTTGGTACACTTATTTTTTTATATAAGACCAGCTATTCAATGTTAAAAGATTACTTTGTTTTTATTGCAATCACTTATTCGAATATTTACAATATTACATCTTTTGCATATAGCAACAAATATTTAATCCTCCACAATGTCGATATTATAAACAATGGTGAACCTAATATTGAACCTTGAGGAACACCAGACGTCTGAGGGAAACTGTTTGATTTATGATCTTTGTACTGAATAATATGAAGCTGTCATGTTTCTGTCATACTAAGGCATGATCAATTTTGTCAAACGATTTAGAGAAGTAGGTATAGCCTACCTTACCTACTTGTTCAAGAACATCCAAATTAAATTGGGTCGTGCATAGGAGATTGGTAGCCACGGATCTCTTCAGTGCAATGTCAAGTTGTCATATAATCGTAGTAAAGCCATGACGGCTAAGAATGCGAAATTATTTGCAAGATTTTACAAACGTTACTGAAAATGGAATGGGTCTATAATTTGCAATATCATCTTGTACACTTTTGGGAAAATTTATTGAGATATACGAGAATAAAATGATCAAATGTCTATGAAATACATTTGCACGATCTCTAATGAAAAAATCTGGGATTAAGTTGGAACCCATACCCATACTGGCTTTAAGTATTCTTATAGCTGTAAGGATATCAGACTCAGAAATATGCAGTTTGTTCGGAACATTAATGTTTACACAATCGATTATCGTTTTAGGTATATCAGATGTTTCAAAAGCGTTTGAAAATATAGCTGCAGACATATTTACAATATTTTGTGGATGTTCTATGCTAACGTTATTAAATATCATGATAGATGGAACGGATGAAGTGCCACGCTTAGAATTTATGAACGTCCAAAAATTGTTGGGGTTAGTTTTCAAAGAGCCCTCATATCTGAAATAAAATTAGAATAAGCATCCTTTACAGTATAGTGACGTAAAGGCTTCAAATAGGCAGTCATAATAAGCAAAGCTAGTAAGTATACACTGGACATATAGAAAATATTGACCGGCTATTTTTAACTTAGCAGCTAGAATATCTATATTATTTATATATGAAAATGTCACAAATTCCATGGATCAAAAGAAGAAGATTCAATACTGTTATTCATAGTAAACTAGACATCATCATTCCGTTTTTTTATTTTATAAATCTGTCTCAAATCACTGAATTACTAATTTCATCATGTACCTATGTCTTGCTAAAAGCAATTGATCAAGCCTAAGAATTCGTCTTGGTACATGATTCACAAATGACGTATTGAAGTAATGAAGTATTTTCTTAATGATAGAAGTATTTTCTAATGATAGAAGTAGATTTCAAATTCTTACTCTGAACTAAGTATATTTTAAGGAATGATTAATATCAAAGATTATTTGCTGGTCTGCTGCATACTACTCTGTTAAAAGTTAATGCAATTAGTATAACGTCAAATATCAGGCCTACAGTCAGAATCAGTATGATGCTCTGCACAATGAGGACCACTTATGGAGTTTAGGCTTACTAAAAATATAATAAAATAGGCAGCATTTGCAACAAAAGCTAAAGGAAGAGAATCATTAAGCGTGGTTTTCGGCTCAGTTGGAAAACCAAAAAAAGCACCGACAGCAAACTCAAACTGAAGCTTGGACAGGGAAACTCAAACTGAAGCTCAGACATAGAAGCTCAAACTTCTAGCCAATAAAACAAAGCTGAAGCTTCGTCAGGCAAATGCAAACTGAATCTTATGAACTGAATAATAGATGGACATGGTTGAAAGATGGGTGGATCCGTTTAGCCCAAAACAAGTGAATATTGTTTTCCTGGCTGTAGAATGTGTAAAAAGTACTCCAGTTTCTGTCATTACTACCTGTCGTAGTAGTTAGATGTGGGTCCGTTATTGAGGGTATGTAGGGGCAGTGGATGGTGGGGAGTGGATTCGTTTGGGCGTCGATTGAATTTTGTTTGGCCCTTGTTGGTCTGACCCCAAGCTATAAAATTCATGCTTTTTTAGTTTTCCAATTTGGTCCGAAAACCCTCCTGCCCTAATATCATCAAATAATGATTGTATGTAATTTAATCAGTTTGAGTAGATACTCGATACATATTTCTAATCATTTCGATGGAACATTAGTTATACACAAACTATGATCCGTAAGAACATTTCTGATTGCGTACAGTTTAAGACATCATCATTCCAGTGTATCAGATATTTTAACGATCGGATTTAGAGTATTCACTTCAATTTTTATGCACTTCATATTATTTACACAGCTATCCTTCACGCTGGCTTTAGTTAATATTTACATCAACAGATCCAACAAATCAACAAATCTAGAAATTTGCGAACAATTTTCAAGACTTCTATAACACTGTCATCAACACTTTTGATGCCGTCGTTATAATAACGGGGGGTAGATTTAACTACTATATAGTATTTGAGTTTACAGTCACATATACATCGAATGTACTCGATCGATTTATGTATACAACCCGGTTAGACAGAATTTATCGTAGGTCTGACCGCGTGATGCGCAGTAGCAAGGACAGCCGAAGCTATACCAGTGCACAGTCTCCATAATATGTACGAGGAAAGACAAAATGTCAATTGCGCATCTTTTGAGTTTCACCAAACTGTATTTTGTTGAATGCAAACAAATTTGTTCGGCAACTTTCTTTACCAGGTACACATTAAACAAACGAATACTTTCATTATCGTTCTCGGCTATACAATAGTGTGCTACTCTGTAGCTGTGTGTAAAAGCTTCATCAGAAAAATCTCTATAATAAATAAATAATAATCACCCTGTACGCACGGTCCTAAAAACGTTCTTATAGAGATGGATATAAATAGATAACGGTTTTCAATTTGGATTTTAATACATAAACATTAAATAGTTTACGGTAGTGTCTATTTACTGGGGAGTCATATTTCATAATCATTACATGAGGTTGTATTGCCCTTAGCCATAAGCGATGCGAGTTCTATAGAGTGGCAATCGACGTTAAATGACTTAATGGCTTAATAAGCTGGTGGAAAAAACAAACTGAATTATAAAATACGTGATTATGATGCCTTTAGTACGTGTATTAATTTTTATCAGTCCATAAAATGGAATTTTAAAAATGGAAAATCATGTGGTAGGATGAGAGCAATTATTACCCAAATCCCTTCAAAATTCCTATAATTGTTGTAAGGAAATTATTTCCCTAGGCGAAAAAAAAATTTTAACTTTTCTTTTTTCACTGATTTTTTATGTTGAGAAAATCTATTGTAAAGGATAATCCTCCACAAGAAATGTAGTGCAGTATTCATCACTTACAAAAAAGTTCGAAAAAAAAAATTGTTTTTTTCAGAAAACTTCAACGTGCTTTGTCTCAAAAAGTAAACATTTGTCGGGTATAGTTTATTTAGCAAACTAACATTATTTTTTGATAATGTATTGATTCTTGAAGCTCGATAAAAAATAAGTGGACTACTCTGTACAGTAAAGGTAAATTCATAATAACAAACAGCATCTGATATTATGTAGTTATTTTACTACATAAATGACTAATTTTTGTGTTCGCGAAATTGCTGCAGTTATATTGAAAATATCTTTGTGACGACCAAAACTGCCGAGCCCATTATAAGTAAATTGCATACTTAATAGAAATGAAGCAATGGCTTCCAATAACATAGCTTTTACATATTTAATGAAAAAGAAAAGATTTATAACAATAAATCGGTTGTCTCAATAATATATTAACTTCAAGAGTTAATAATGCAAGTTATTTTTGTAAGTTCTACCCAAATCGAAGAGGTTGTCCACTATTTATTGATCACCCTGTACATATTTGTTTCTATATTCTAGGAAACAAAGGTTTAGACGAAATTCTAAAAAAAATCATAATTTGTTTTGTTTTGGACTGAATGAAAAGGTGTCTCTGACGATGTGAAATGGGACCCTAAAAACTAAGATTTGTGTTTCTAGATTTTTTTATACATTCGTATGGATATTTTTAAAATTTTTTGAACTGCCATTTTACAATATCAGATAGATAGATATTTTTTTATTCTTTGAGACAACATAAAATATATAAGAAACGTCATAACTGTTACAAACAAGTTGTCAAAAAAGAAATTACATTTTAACAAATATTTAAACATACGTAATATATAAAAAAACATAAAATATATAAAACATAATATAAAAAAGAGCAAATAAACGTTACAAGTAATGTTTGATTAAGTATAAAAGTCTGCGGTACTATACAAGCAGTCTTCAACAAGATACAATTTTAGATTGAATTTAAAAGTTTTTACATTTTTAATATTTTTTATATTTTCTGGAAGAAATTCGGCTTGGAGCTTTAAAAGTAATGTTTTACTCTAGATTAAAGGATACGCAAATTATTCTTTATTCTAGTATTTATGTTATGGACACCACAGTTAGCTAAAAACTTAGATTTATTATTAAACACAAACAAATATATCTCAAACACATAAAGACCATAAAGGGTTAATAGTTTATATTTACCAAATAGTTCCCGACATGAATGTGTACTAGAGACATCAGCAATGCATCGCAATATTCTCTTTTGTGCCACAAAAACATCACGTGAGAGAGTGGAGTCACCCCAAAAGGCAATTCCGTACCTTAGTGGGTTTTCAACTTGCGCATAATACAGTTTTAGTAAATGGTCAGTTCCAATTACATATCTAATGTTATAAAAAAGGTAATAAACAGATGCGAGTTTAGATGTTAAAAATTCACAATGTCTCTTCCAGTTTAAATGCGAGTCCAGATATAAACCCAGAAACTTACAGCAAATATCATGAATATGAAACTTAGTGTGATTATTAACACAAAGCTCAAGATCACTAAGTGGTTTCTGCGAGGTGTGGAACCTAAGAATCTGAGTTTTTTCCGAATTAAAATATAAACATATATTATTAAACCAATCAATCAAGTCCGAGATAATGGCTTCACATTTGCGTTTAAGGTTATTTTCACATTTATCAGAAATTAAAGAGATGTATCGTCCGCATAAAGAGCAAAATATGCCTCACCGGACAATTCAACAATGTTGTTAACATATAACAGAAAAAGGACTGGGCCCAAAACTGAGCCTTGTGGAACACCCATGCTTATTTCAGCTAGCTCCGAGCTATATGTTTGCACAACATGATTACTCAAATGGTTTACGCTTCTTCAGAAAAGTTGTCACCCAGTCCAGAGGCCTACCCCTGATACCGTAATTATATAATATGCAGATTAAAATATCATGATCAACACAGTCGAATACCCTGCTGAGATCGCAGAAGATCCCAACAGGGCACTCACCATCATCTATGAACTCAATCTATAAAACTGTGAACTCAATCAGCTGATCTATAAAGCTGTGAATAGCAGCAGAAGTAGATTTTTTAGAGCGGAAACTATGTTGATGATCTATAAAGATATTATTTATTGGTAAAATTCAACAGTCTGTCTAAAAAAGCATGCTCAAAAATTTTAGCAAAACCCACTAGTAATAGTAATAGACCTGTAGTTGGCTAGAAAACGAGAATCATTCTTCTTTAAGATTGGAATAACTTTTCCAGTTTTAAGGCAAGATGGAAACTTCCCCTCCGAAAACGAGAGATTAACTAAATCAGTTAGTAAATTTATTGTAAAATAGGCACTATTTATATTCTGATTTCTTAGTTATTGGAATACCTATAAAAAAGTACAAATAAAAAAATATTTAGGTACCTACAGCCTACAATATTTATAATAAATATAATCAAATTATTTATACTTTAATTATTCACATTTTCTTAAACCGTCAATTTTTAATAAACAATGTCAATTAATATGTTTTGATGTCACACTTTCACGGTAAATTCGATTTTTATATTTATACATACAAGACAACCTTGACGAAATATGTCAATGTAATTTCTTGTTTGCATCATTTTTCTTGTTAGCCGTAGAAAACAAATTTATTTTTTATTATTTTATATTTAAGAAAATATTGTAAACTTTTTTAAACTAGACTAGCTTCTATCAGGAAGAGGATTTTAGAAAAAAATATTCACATGAAAACCCTATTTAATTATCACACTATCAAACTTAAAACGATTAAAACAAATCTGCCTTACCCTGTATAAGTACTTCTAACTAGTTTAACGTTTTGTAATAAAATCAAATCAAATTGAATGCAAACATACTATTTATTCATGGAGTTTTTAATTTAAAAAACGTCTGAATGCATTAAATTGGATTTTATAGTTTCACATTTATTTAAATTTGCACGAAGTAAGCCTGCTTCAAAAAGTACAATTATGCAGAAAGATACAAAGGAACGACGAGGAATCGGGCTCGCAGTATTAAATAGAAAGTGGTAATCCTCCTTGAAATGTAACAATAAGCCTTTTGAAAGAAAGATATTTAGTTTGGGAAGGAGATTTATTAAAATTGTTTCGTGGCATTTGTTCCACAGTAGCTAAAAGCAAGAAACAAAATGCCGCTTTAAGAATTCGTAAAAGATATTGGTTTGATGGTTTGCGTTGTTAGATTTAATGTTACCGAAGAGAAAAGAAACGCGCGAAAATCTGTAGAAATAGAAAAGAACGCCGCTTTGAAATATACTAAAATAATCACGGCTTTAACAAAAACTATATACTGTAATCGCTGAACCGCGCCGGCCAGCTGTTAGTATACTTTAAGTAGAGTACCTACATATTATTCTCCTGGTTCTCGTAATATGTACGTCGTAATTGAAAATATTTAGTGAATACTTGTGAGTGAATTACAACATAAAATTTAGTTTTCAATTATCGACCATATTTCTCTACGTTAGTGAGTAAGTGCTACATTTCTTTTTTCATGTCATTTCTTACGGCTGACCTGCTACTGGAATTACGTCAGGCCCAGAGTTTTGGTAAGTTTCGACCTTTGTAGGTGCTTAATTTGTTCATTTGGCATAGACACGAATACGAAAGACTTTTAGTTGTTATAAATTGTTATTAAATACAACACATGCATTTTAAAAGACCATTAAATTTTGTATGTAAAGAAGGTAAATCTTTATGATTTTTATATCAATAGATTATTATCCAGCTAAAGCTAAAATGTAAGAATAAGGTAAAAATTTAACAAAAAATACTTCAAAGAATTTTAATGTAAGTTTGAAAAACTTTAGGCGATAGTTTTTTGCAGGAATTTAAGGGACCACATTATTTTACGAAAATCATGTGAACCAATGGTTTCCTATTTTTTTATGTTTATAAAATTCTTCATCAGTGTCAAACAAAAGACGTCTTATTTTCTTTTTCCAATTTGAGGTCTAGTTTAAAAAAAACACGATAGATTCCTGCCTTCATTGGCAGAATCTATTTCCCATTAAAACTTATAAAAGCGGGTATCCATTTGTTGCAATGCTCCGTAACGTAACAACGAACATGTTACGGCCTGTTGCAAAAGGTGACACGGTTCGCTGCAAAAATATGTGTGGTTTTGGTCGTATCATTCATTCCGTAACGTAACAAAATAAGGTACGAGACGACACAGGAACATAAACTCGCAGTATGAACCTGACTGCAATCATGGATTTGTCACTGCAATTGCAGTTAGCAGCAGCGTCATACGTTTTTATTCATCATAAAATTTTGAAGAATAAGAAACGGAAATCTTTTCTTTACTTCACTCCATGGCACAAACACAGAAAAACACACTCTTTCTAGTCACTGCAGAAAACAGACTGGCCCCAGGCCATATACAAAACACTGACGAAATAAAAAATAAGACAAAATCACATGTGCAATAGGCAACGTTAAGGCCAAAAGGGTAATGTACTGTTGCATCCCTTTGATGCGACGACTAAAAACCGATAACTGATGGTTCGTCCCGGATTAGTTACGCGTGTCAAATTTGTTACACGTACCATGCAACAATTTTCCGTCTCCACTAGCTGTAACGTAACATGTTCGGTGCTACGTTACGGGGCATTTGACACAAATGAATACCCGCCTTAAGAGGGTCGTTTTCATAAATGTTTTATGTAAAATACTATATAAACATTAAATTCTTACAAAAATACACAATACAAGAATGAAATGCATCAAACATACATTTGATCACTGGTAAATATGTCAGCGTGAAATATTACATTCAAGTAAATGAATTTAACAACCAAAAATTAACTCGCAACAGATAATTATTTCTAAATATCACTTTTCAAGCTAAATTTAAGTAAAAATTATGTTTGTAATGTATCGCAAAATATGCATTGAAATAGGGAAAAAACGATGGCTTCGATTAAAGAAGTTAGTGTCGTATCAAACTGAAATAAACATAAACATGAACAAGAAGAAGAAACATTTTAAAAGTCAGAAATTTATTAAATTTGAATTTATTAAATATCTTAAAAATGTTTGGTTATATCATGCACAAAGTATCTTTTGAAGTGAGAAAGTTATTTTATTTTCTCGGAAATTCTAGTGTTTCAATTCTAACAAATATATCGAATATATGACCGTTTATTTACAGTGTTATCCAAAAATTTTTACTATTTCCTTTTCTACGAAAAAAAATAATAATTACGGCAGTCGCTTGTGCATTTCTGAAAACTGTAAACTCATGCACCTACAATTTTTACGTCACATCCGGTATAAGTCAAATTTGACAATTTTTTCAAAATATTAAAAAAGTCATCTGAAAATATTGAATATTAATTTTTTTTTAATTTTAATTTTTCTTTAAACACAAAATTATATTTTACAGTTTTTCCAGTGAAATATATCTCATCTCAATAAGTAAGGAACATCTTATTTTCGTAAGTATTTTTTGGCTTCAGTAATAAAACATTGATAATTCTCAAAAAAAGTTACTGTGTTAATTAAAATACAATATCAATCAAAATGTCAAGTCATTCTTAATTAAAATTTTTGTCTTCTTTGAAGTGAATGTTGAAAAAATATATGTTTATTATGAAATTTAAAGTTTGTACGTTGATTTATAGTCTTTCCGAAGTCAGTTGAACATGTAAAAAAACTCCTGGCAATAAAATTTAATGATGAAACTTCGTCCCTAAAAAAGTTTTATGCTAAAGGTAAAAAATTATAGTAATTTGTATATAATGTGTTGTAAATTTCTATTATACGTTTATTTGGCCAACAACATATTTTAATTATTTATGTTCTCAAACAATTTTATTATATTGATGGTAAATTTCGTTTTGTTCCAGTTCAAAAGGTCTCCAAAATGTAATAATATTATTTCTCCCTTTCGCAATTGTAATATCAATATAATAGTAATATGAAATAGAAGGTCCCTATAATAAATTAAAATTACCTGAATCACACAAAATTCCGCATTGCTGCACTGCACTGCTGGGCAATTTGTCGACCACTTGTCAACGGTTGAGATTTATTGCCCAGTGGCCCAATGCTCCTGTATTTGTAATTCGTTTGCCCACGCTCGCATTCTTCAACTGGGCGTATACATTTCTACCACCTCCACGTTTAGTTCGACCAGACTTGTATATGGGTATGGCTAAATAAATATGGGAACAAGTTTTTCAAATATTTCAATGCCGATTTGCTGCATCAATTCAATTGATATTGGAAAGAGTATACTAAAAACAGAATTCTCAGTAAATTCCACAAATTACATTGTCTATTTTCTTGTTTAGAATCTTCTAAAAAAAAAAAAATATACCGTAAACTTGAATGGCATTGGTCCACTTTCAAACTTTAGGACCCTGTAACTTTCGATAGGAGAGATATATATTTTTTTTGCGCCAGAAAACATGTCGCTAATAGTACTTTCAGCATGGCAAAAATCAAAATTATGCTAATTTAGAATTTTTTTTTTTTTTTTAAATGGTGGTGGCCAAAGCTAGAAGACAAAGTTGGGTCACTTTGGCCGACCACTATTTTATCACTTGAATCTAAAAACCGGCTTAGAAATAGGCAACTTTGGACACAAAAAGTGTTTTTAATAAATAGTTTAATAAATTTAGGGCCCATGGTAGTAAAAAAATAGGAAAAATATGCAAAAGAATACAATTTTTATTGTTTACTTAACAAAAGTAATTAAATTTTACAATAAAAAAAAGCAAAATAAAGACTGAGAATATAAAATAAAAAAATATTCTATATAAACGTTAAATTTAAATAAAAAACAACTTATTTATATTTATTTGTCTCATGGATTGTAAAAAATCCTCTCTTGGAGGGTTGCGGTGTATTAATCACCTCTATAATGTCTTTAGGTTCATACCAAAGGACATCTTCAGACGAAGGCCACTTCCATTGATGCAGTCCACTTTTTTCAAGAGATTTAATCTTAAATGTTTTCTTATTTTCTTTTAATTTAATTTGAATAACTTGTCCCGGGTAAACTTGGTTTTCATATAAAAATAAAACAAAGTTTCCATTGTTAATATGGTCAATTGTCGTGTTATTGTTTGGTGTTGTCAGACCTTCATCGGTAATTTCCTCATCAAGGTGACCTTGATCGGCAACTTCCTCATCAAGGTCACAGTAATCCTCAGTCTCCGAATAAATGGAAAAATTACAGGAGGACTCAGAGTCACTAGAAATTCTTCGTCTTCGCTTTTCTGAAGGAATTTTCGTAACTTGACTTGGTCCAGGGGTAGCTTCTGGTTGAATATCCGAAACGTAAATGCTTCTACCAGGTAGCACATTCACTTTTTTCCTCTTAGTGCCTTCGGCTTGCTGAGGGAACCTTCTTTCCTGCAGAAGATCTATTACTGAGGCACTTATATTTAGCTGTACATTTGGGTCTAGATTTTCATTGCCTGGAATTCGCTCTAAAACTTTTCTTCTATTCAAGGGGTAAATGCCAGCCTTTTCAAATCCATTCTTTAGGTTTTGTTTTCCATTTTCTGCTAGAGAATCTACTAGTGATTTTAGAAGGCGAGGGAAATCTTGTTTCGAAACGGTTTTGTTATTTCCACTTAATTTGTATGAGGTGAGCAATTTAATTTTCAATGGACGAAAATATGCTACGTCTAACGGTTGCGTGATGTGAGTCGTATTGGGTGGTAAGCATATGAATTTAATTTCATGTTTATTACAAAGGTGTAGGACATGTACACTTAAATGTGATGAAAGATTGTCACCGATGATCACTTTAGTTCCTTCTAATTTTTTTAAACGTGGCAATAGTAAAAATTCGAACCAATCCTCAAATATTGTTGCTTCAAACCAGTCACTTTTGGAGCGATTATAACGAGCTCCATCTGGTCCACCTATCGTGCAACTGTCTTATAAGTTTGTAGCCTTGTAAACCACGTAGGGTGGTAAAGTTTCACCCAACGCGTTTCCACAAAACATTACACTTGTAGATTGTTTTGTTGAATTTATATTCCGCTCGGGATATTTGCAACCCCGCTTCGTAATGATTTTTTTACTACCCGGATCATCGACTAAATTAGATTCGTCATAATTCCATATGTTTACTGGGTCAACCCCAAATATTTCTCTCTGTAAGTCAAAAAAAGTGTTTATCAGCTCAGGAGTGACAGTGGCCCTAGCGACTTTAATATTAGAAGCAAATCGCTGTGTAAGGTCAGGGTGCCATTTTAGAAAGAGTCTCACCCATTCCTACCCTGGTATGTTATTTGTAAATTTGCGAATAGTCACCCCTTTGCGGTCTAGGTATGTTTTTACAATTTTTCGCAAGTCTAGTGCATCTATAGGAAATCTGAAATCTGAGGCAGCTATGATATGAAATTTTAATTTTCTCTCTTCGTCTACCGTTAGAACAGTTTGACCAGCCGGTAGATTTGTATGTACGTTGTTAAGTTTATTTTGTAATGTGGACCTTGGTATTTTGTACCTTTCTGAAGTGAGTCTTGAGACATTCGTCCCTCTCTTATATTTCTTATAGCTTCTTCTAACCTAACATTTGTATAATTGCAAGTTTCTACTACCGACTGTTTTTTTTTTGTAGCGTCCCATGTTCTAAAATTACTACCAACAGTATATTATAAAATTTATTTTAATAGAATTATTACTCACCAATAACAATAAAGGAGTACCACAACCATGTGAATCACCGGCGGCCAAAGTAACCCATGAAAACTACCGAAAGCGCATGGGTGACTTTGGCCACCCCCTATGGGCAGAAATCTGCTAGAAAGACCTACGAACGTCTCTCTTCAGCCTCCGATAATACATGAGCGTAGTTTTGCTTGTACAGACAAAGTTATAACGACTAAAAATTCGCGCTTTTTTAACAAGGACATTCTTATATGATTTACGGAAATACGAGGGACCAATTATTTTTAATATTCATAGTTTTGGGTTCCTTATAGACTGTATAAGTCATACATAACTTGATATTGAAAAATTTTAAGTTAATTTTTTTTATATATAGGAAAGAAACAAATTTCAGAAATTGACCAAAGTCACCCAGGGTGGCTAAAGCCACCCAAGTTTACGGTATCCAATTAAGAAAAAAGGTTACACTAGTTTTCTCACGTTTGTGTCGTTTTTTAACGATATTTCAAATTCAACGGAGTTGATACGTACTTTTCTTAAAATCGTTTTCTCTAGTTATTCGCACTTATTTTTTTACATACAATTCTTGTAAATACATTGGAATGCGACGAGCTCGATAAAGAATCTAGCAGATCTTCGTGAACATGTAGCATTTGCTTAATTTTACTCCCGGTTAAAAATAAGTCCCATTCATTTCTTCGTTCCTTTCGTACAAATATGCAGTGAATTTCGTAGTTAATGAATCAAATGTGAATTAGTGTCGCAAATGAAAGATCTGTTTCTTTTTGTCAGCAATTTGTTAGTTGGCGACTTCATGTATAATTTCACAAAACGGTACGCAAGGATCAAATCATTTGAGTTAATCAACACCTTCCAATTTTTAGAAGCCGCTGAAAAAATTTACGTTTAATTTCGATTTCTTTGCTATCCAGAAACTATATATTTCAAACAATTATAACTTTCTTTCATTACAATACTTTACTACTGGATTTGGGAAACATACGAATTTGCAGAATATTGTCAATACATGCATAATGTTATAGGAGTATCGATTAGATTTAATCTAAGACGTCATGTTATTATCAAATGTATCAGATACATAAAGAATGACAAATGACTGCGATTATTATTTTATAATATTTTCAATATATAAATCAGAAACTAAAATAAAAACAGGTATTTCTTTTGCCCGTCGCATGATTTTAGGGAGAATTATACCTCAAAGGTCATAAACCAATTAATATCGTTCTACTTGTATTGCTGAATATATTGGATATTTTGTCAAAGTATGTAACTAAAATGCTGCGCCAGAAAGGTTCCTATAAAGAAATATTTCGATTTCGAAATACAGGGTGTTAAAGTTTGAAGAAAAAATTGATTTTATAAAATTACAAGATACCTACCGGATTTTTTATTGCCTACAAACGTATGTGCATCATACAAGTTCACTGTATACTTATTTAATTTCAGAGGTAGACATAATAATCTTCAAACCAATTTTTTTTATTAAGTTAATTCAAATTTGACTCACTTTTATGATAGTGCCAATACTTTACATAAACATATTCTTGCTGTATGTTCCCATAATTAGTGACAATGTCAAAATCAAATTATTTTTTAAATAAAATCTAATATGATTCAAACAAGCATTTGTTCTAAAAAATCTTGTCAAACAATGTTCCTGGATACCAATAGATATTTACTAAACCCACAAACATTGTCTGACTTCATTAGAATAGATTTTTTGGGGAAAATTTTTGAATTTGTTTGAATTAGCTTAATTTCTTTTCAATACAAAAAAAATGCTGCAGCTAATAATATAATGTCTTTAAGAAACAGTAAAAAGAGACAAATATATTCAACATTTTTTAAAATGCCAGTTTTGTGTTTTTTTATACAGGGTGTGGCGTGTATAATCTATAAAAATTAAACTACAGCTTCCTGATGATATTTGTAATAGAAAAGTCTTATACGCAAAGATTCTATCTTCGCGTTTTCTTTTTTTGTAAATTAAAGTTCATTTATTTAACGAAAATGAAGGCGTGTGTTATTTATTAAAAACCTTGGAAATGTTTTTATGCGACCCGAGAAGCAACCTTATAATTTAAGTCGGTATAATCTAATACTAGTAATACTAAAACAATGCATTTACTATTGCCGAACGTGTCGATATGGTGTCAGTGTATGGTGCAGCCGGAGAAAATGCGCTAGCGGCGACTAGGTTGTACTGAGAACGATGGCCACAACGTCACCACCCATGTACAAATACAATCCTACAATGCGTTCAGCGGCTGCGAGATACGGGAAGTGTTATTCCTCGAGGAGAAGGACGTGGTCAGTAAGTGCACCTTAATGTTGAAGATGCAGTGTTGGAAAATATTAACGAAGACCCCACAATTAGTACTCGACGACTCGCATAGCAAGTAGGAACCTTATCTCGTACCGTATATCGCATCTTAAGGTACCAACTGTTGCTCCCCTATCATCTGCAACCAGTTCAACAGATTTTACCCCCGGATTGTGATCAACGAATGCGTTTTTGCAGATTTTTTTAAGGCAATGTGCCAATCAAGTAGACATTCCTGCTTATGTTTGTGTAACAGATGAGGCGACATTTACCCGTGATGAAGTAAATTTCCATAATATGCACATATGGACGATGAAAATCCTTACGCGATTAGGGAAACTCATTTTCAACATCAGTTCTCGGTAAATATTGATGCTGGTATAATAGGCAATGTACTTGTGGGTCCCTATTTCTTTAAAGGACGACTAAATGGACCAACATATGCTGACTTTTTCGAGAAGTAACGACACTTTTGAATTAAATGTTTCCTCAGCGATGGATTGGACGCTTTGGTCCTCTGTCGTGGCCACCTCAGTCCCCGATCTAACTCCAATAGGCTTTTATCTTTGGAATCATTTGAAGTCATTGGTTTACAATGCTCCAATTGCTAGGTGGAAGAATTGCGAAACCGTATACTTGAAGCTGCTGACACAATTAGGGGAATGCCTGGAATTTGGGAAAATATCAACATTTTCTCTAGAAATGGTAAGTTTTATTTCATTTTGTTCCATATTTTAATTTAGTATGTTTAGTGCACGCAGTTGGCAACTACAGATGCTTACGGATGTGGTTTGTTTGCGAACTCTTGCAGTAACAACGATACATTTAAAATAGTAATTACTATTAATTATTATAATAAGAAAACATCAGTTTTTTAAATATCTATTTTTCTTAGTTTGTACTTTTGCATTGAAAAATTCCCTAAAAATTAAGAAGTATCTTTCTATCTTTCAACGATGATTTGTTTACGCGGGTGGTCTACAGCAAGTAACTTATCGTATAGCACGCGGACAGGACCGTTCCAGAGAAAATATTTTGATTCATAATTGACTTTAATTTACGAAAAAAAACGTATTTATATTACAAATATCGTTAGGAAGCTGTAGTTTAATTTTTATAGATTATACACGCCACACCCTGTACTATATAATTTTGTTCTATCAATAGTTATTAATTCCATTTGCAAGGAGGCTACCTAATGAAACAGTAAAATCTTGAAACAAAAAGATCTCTCGGATTTTATTTTCAATAGTTATTTATTGCCATCTTTTGTTAGGTACCTATTAGGTGTAGTTTAATTCTAATTGGGACATGTAACCCATAGAGTACTTGTTTCCCGTAATATCAACAGTTAGGAATCTTCTCTGTGGGGTTAGTATCTTTGCACATTTATTTGACATCATTTGATAAGATTTTTTATAAAAAATATTTGAATTTATCGACGTAGCTTGTAAAATAAAGTAAAAACACGAAAGGTAATGTATGTGTGTTATAAGTAATCCTACTTTTTATAATAATAAGGTAGTTAAAAAAATAAATATGTTAACACCTACCTAAGTTAGCTTGCATAAATATAAACTGCATATTTAAAAAGTTAACTTATTTAGCAATGTCTTTTAAATAAGCGTTTTTTAATATCAATCATAAGGGATCATAACAAATTTTCAATGAATTTCTTGTAAAATATAATGTGTTCTACTTAAAGACTAGCCACTTCAGATACCTAAAACCAAAATTTAATGAAAGAAATGTAGTTTTGAGACTAAAGAAAACACTGGAAAATTACGTATTACCCGGTTCAAATTTGTATGTCTTTGTATGTTTTTCTTTCTAATCTACTAATTCTATTTGGAACACGTCAAATATAAATCACTTGTAGCGGTAAGATAATTGCATTGGTACCGTTGTAGGACAGCAAGTCAAGGTTACAGAGTGTTCTGAGTTTACACAGCACTAAACGTAGAGCAGATTTTCTATCAGATTTTTTTCTAAGTAAAGAGCGTTGCATTGAAAAAGTAGGAACTTGATATGTATACAGGGCTTAACTAATGACATGGTTGGAAATAGCTACTCCACGTAGAACCACCAGGCAGATCGTTTCGAACTCACTACTGTTCATCTGTATGCCATAGGCGAGATGGTCGACGAATAGTCTAGCTATATTGTTCTTTATCTCTACCGACATTATTTGAGTATGGATGAAATATAACTTATAAATCATGTTAAATCTTAAATGGTCACTGCTACTCAATGTCTGCTGACAGAGAGCGACCTACTAATTTGTAGGTATTATTAAAGCAAGACCAGTATAACACATACAATAAATTTTTAACTGAAACTACTATGCAGACTAAAGATATACTGAGGTAAACTAGTAACTTTGAAACCATTATATCAGGATCTACTGAGGAATGATGTAGGTGTAATTCAACGTTGGTCGGGGCCTTAGTAAGAAGAGTAGTTATTTATCACAATCTCATTTGTTAAAAGTACTATTTCGTCTAGTGCGACATTGGTCTTGCTTCTATAGTACCTGCAGATTGGTATAAGTGACTTTCTGCCAGTGGGCAATGAGTAATAGTGGTCATTTAAGTTACATGTAAGTTAGTTTCTAGATTATATTTCACTGATATGTATAGAGAGTGTTGAAACATGTGGGTAAAATGAATATGCATTTTTTAGATCATAGATAATAAAAAATAATTTTCATTAAGTATACAGAGTGTCTCCATTTGCATAATCCATGCAGGGTTTATCTTCTAGAACTTCAGAATAAGAGAAAAGTTCTCATGAACATGGCAGGAAAATGTTTAGATTCGAAATGAAAATTTGTACAATTCTTTCCCCATTTACCTTAATTAGATCAAATAACAACTAGATTCATAGGAGGTGCAAATCTGTTTAGTTTAGTTTTTTATTTGACAATAATAAAAAAATATGTTTTTTGTGCAAAATGTTTAAATTTCATGTTCTGGTCTTAAATTGAAAAAATGTCATACCAAGAGAGATGGATCAAAATTTTACTTAAATCCCCAATTTTACCGGTTCTGAATGATCATGGTTACCATTTTGATTATTTTCATGTATATATCAACTTGAACACCCTATCGCCAGATAAAGTTTTTCTTACGTAATTTGAGGAATTCGCTTGTTATGAAAGCGTGTCATCAAAATCAGTATAAAATGGTACAAAGTAGGTATTCTTCAAAAACCGATTTTATATCGTTTCTTATGTGCCGTAAATGGTATAGTACTCGTACCACCATATAATCTAGATTTATTCCCTCAAAAAGTTCTTGATTTATTGAAACTAAGAAACGAGGTTAAACGGTGAACATTGGTTGATTTCTAGACCCACGAAAAGCACTTTCATCACGAAAAAATTTCAAGATATTCGGGAAATAAAAAATGAAATTAAAGGTTGCCGACCCTGCAATATTGAGAAGGGTTGCACATATATTTTAAAAGTACATTTTTTGTAATCAACTGATAGATGCAAATGGTCGCTTTTGTTATTTTCCTCTAAATTTTTAATATTCATAGTTATTGTGTGATATCATTTGTAACATAATTTTAGTTCTTTTTCAATATATTTTTGGGTATTTTGCCACCTGCGAAAAAATTAAAAAACTAGTGAAATAAATCCTTGCGCCAAAAGGATCAATCAAGGGTTATTTTTATGTAAATATTTGTTCCTAATCAAAAAATCTCGCTTTAAAAAACAGACAAATTCAAAAACACATCAGATTATGTCGCATAATTTAGAAAGTCGTTGACGTTTCGAAAATCTATCTGTTTTCGTCTTCTGAACTTCTGATTTTTCGTTTTAAAATTATGGCTACAGAATGTTAATATAAAATTAAAATTTAAATATACCTATATATATATAACTATGTATACACAAAATTTAATTATGTCAAAAATTAAAAAAAACGCCTGTTTGTATCTATTACCTTTTTACGAAAAAAAAATGTGTGCAACTTTTTTTGAAATCTCAGGGTTGGCAAATAATTTTTTATTTCGAAAATTCTGATTGAAATTATTTCCTCATGAAAGTTGTTTCTGTGAATAGAAAACATCCTCTAAAAAAACGGTAGATACGAGTCCCATGCTTCATTTTCAAAATTTGATTTCACCAGCTGCACATGTTAAACTAACTTAAGAGTTATTTCTAAATAAATGAAATTTTAAGGAAATGAAACATCAACTTTCCTGTTTATATACGTTGTTTTCTACAGAAAGAATTCTAACATAAACCATCCTCTATTTTATTTAACGCTTATTGCTAAGATGTGGTTATAGTTTCCAATTATAACGGAAATTGACATTTAGTATGTAACAAAATTATTACTCAGTAATTCGAGAAGGAATTCTTCTTCAACAAGGCCTTTTTCGCGGAAACCTGTATCTATTTGTGACTGATTTATCTCTGCTGTAAAATATTATGTAGGCACAGTTTTTATAATCACTAATTTGTGCGCGAGTATAGTAGAAAATAAAAGATATAATAATTATTTGTGTTTTTCATTTTTTACATATAGATTTTAAAAAAATATTTAAACACAAATATTTCTTATTTGTAGAAATACATAGATTTCGGCATTTTACTTTACCAAATATTTGAATATTATTTTGGATAAAATTTCTCACAAATAATTGTGAGTTAAGTTTAACATACAAAAGGAAAAAACGTAATATATCATACTTTAGGTAGACATTTTGATTAAAAAGTGATAAATTATATGAATTAATTAAACGCGTACAAAGTCAACTCGCTTTAACAGATATTTAATTTTATTCAAAACATTAACATGAAAAAAGCGCCCTTTCAAATGATGAAATCAAATAGAAATATATATGTAATAATATAAATAAATTGCAGCACTTATGTAAATATAATATTCTGGATATTTGTTTAACCAAATAGAGTATATTTGAATACCAATTCGTTATAATTAATATGTTTCACCAAACATTGATTACGTTACTAATCACAAAAAGAATCTTACAATATAAACATATGATCCAAAACATTACATTTCCGAGATACTGTAGGTTAATTTTAAAGGAAATTTCATGTTTTCAAAATTGCAAGAAAACATTGTTTTGAATATAAATTTCAATATTACATTACTAATTAAGTAGGTACTGCTAAAATAATCATAATCAAGTAATTTTTGAAATAATGATAATAATTCAAGTAATTGTCGAATTATTATCATATATTAGATATTACCTAACATTTAAGGATACACATTTTGAAACGTTTCAGGACATTCAAGCAAATGAAAAATTCTAAAAAATAAATATGAACTATGAGAAACTTCTTGCTTATTAAGGCGCCTTCAGACAGCGCATACAATACCTTTGTTGTATTCACCGAAAGGAAGGACTTAATGTTTTTGAGTGCTTCGGAAAAAACGCTGATAAAATCTTAACAAGATTATAGGTCTATTAATTGGAACTCTGTACTTCTAATTACCGACTGCTTCGAGAAATGCAATTTGTACTGGAATTAGTTTCAGACAAAGACCCTACTTAGTTGTTCGCTCCTTAAGATAGGCGACTCTTATCTACAGAAAGTCAAGAGAATTGTAGTTGTAATGGTAATATTTTCTCATAATATTTCAGTACAGGGTGGAGTTTCGAATTACACTTCTATATATAAATGCCCCATTAAGATCGGTGAGGTACGATATTAGGGAAAGTATAGACCCTAAAACTTCAGGAAACATATTTTGATTTATATATCAACTAAAAGAAATCGCTGGAAATAGTTTTCAAGTTCGTGCCTCGGCCGCTAAGGGAGTTGAATTTTTCTCAGAAATGTTTTCTATTCAGGTATATTAAATAGTACAAATATGAATAGCCGGATTTTTTGCGCATACCTTTTGTTATTGACATTTTGTTCTATCTCTCGACAGAAAGGGTGGGGGAAGCCCCAAATGTCTGATCAGAAAAATGCATTTTTTTTACAGTGTTATACCTCGTTCGAAAGATCTTTTCATGCTTTATGTCGTGGTGTCATTTACCTTAATATGGAAACCTATAGATGGCATTATTTCAAAAGAATGTCGTTTTATGGATTTTTCTTAAAAATTTTAAATGCAATGTTATAGTTTTCTTTACATAAATTAATTCAGTACAAAAAAATGATGAATATAGTATAAGTTTGATATTTCAATGAAAGTGTTGTTTATTTATTGGTGCTATTTATCCTGGTTAGGTTAGGTTGTTCTTAAAAAAGTGAAATAGTAGGATAAAACTTTTTATAGGTTAGTTTGAAAAGCATTAACATAGCTACATTTTGACGCCAAAGAATGTTCGATATCTTTTTTGTTATCAAGTTATTCGCAAATTAGTTGATGAATTGAGGAACACGACGCTAACGAAAAGATTACCAAAATTTCCAAAACAAAATGTGTTTTATAAAAGAACCTAACTAAACCCACGCAAATGAGCGAGTCAATAACAATCTTGAAAATAATAACAAAAACAAGAACAACAACAAGAACATATTGACATTATGTAACGAAAGAACAACAAATACATTTGATGATGCTTGTTTAACTAACAAATATCTCTTTTTCTCTCTGATCTTGCAGTAGTAAATTATTGCCAACAACTGTGTAAGTTCATAAAAAGGTTGAGAGAATTAAAGTCAGGAGATCGGGGTGGCCATGCTACCGGTCCTTCTCGTCAAATTAACCGTACTTTTTAACCTTCATTTAGATAGCCTCTGATAGTTTTAAGCTCCTCGATATAATATTATGAACGTTATTCATTCAATTTTGTCTAAACACAGTTTCAACTGTAATTAACATATCAGGTCTAAGATAGAGGATACATTTGGCCTTCGTGCAATATACGCCACACGGTTCATTGGGACATTCCAGGTACTTATCGAATAGTTTGAAAGCGTTGTACTTGGATTTTCTTTCATTGCATTTATGATTTGTTAATCGGCTGCTAAAGAATTTTTTACCTCATAAATTAGAGCAACTTCTATAAATTGTGCATTGCTGCAAACATTTTCTATTTTGAACACTTGTAAGGCTGATGTAAACAATAAACTGTAATATTGAATAAATAGGCATTTGCAAAATCAAATCGGCTGAAGATACCTGGAGTGGTGTATGTAGAAAACTTAATATACATTTTAATCAACACATTACAAATTTTAAACATTTTTTATCAGAACCTGTAAATATTTTATTATAACTTTTTATTGGTGATATTTATTTTATTTTTAATGGCCCACATATTACCAGTCTTTTGGATAAGTTGGAAATAGCCTTATAGATATCTTGCAGATCTTATTAATATTTTAAGACGCCTACTACACCTCGGTTTGGAATCAACTAAGGGCATCTAATGTTTATCTGAGTGTTGTATAAATTAAAGGTTTAGAGTTCAACGTCGGGCTCCGGAAACCTACGAAACTGGATCAGATTTCCAATACCAATACCTATTACTAAACATAAAACGTCACTTATCGCCTGAGTAAATTATCTCGATAGGAATTCTGGTAGAGTGCTATGTATTCATTAAATAAATAGATATAGCATTTAGACAAGCTAATGGTTCTGATGTTACATAGACTGATAAGAATTATTTTATTCGGGGTATTGTAGAAATTTATTAAAAGCTCGTTTTATGAAGTAGATTAGAAGTGATATCAGAATTAAATGTTTTGTCGATCAGTATTTATTTTGTATGTTAATATTCTCATGAACTTTTTAAGCGATAAAGTATTTTAGGGCGAACTATCAGTTTACATATAAACAATAGAAATTAGATATTATAATAGAAAAAGTACCTATTTATTGAAAAAATTATTCTCATATAATTTGTGGATAAAAGTAAGATGTTGCTTGTACCAGTAGAAGGTAGTTTAATTAGACGTGATGACGATTTTTCTATAGGGATATTGAATAAGTTTTCGCTGTTACCAGAACCCTGTTATGCATGTAGTTTAAGTTGGTAACGCAGCTGTAAAGAACCTTGAAATTCAGTGTATGTTTTTTCGCCGAAGTGCAAGACTACCTACTTTTTTTTCATAGCGTTAAACATGTCGAATTTCGTGCCGAAAAGAGTACATATTTGCGAGGAATTTTTCAGCTGAAGCATACATAATTCTTTTTGAGACTTGGCGACCATGATCTGTCGCAAACAAGATGCAAAGACTGATTTAGACGCTTTAAAAGTAATGACTAGAAAGGTCGGCAAACTCCGCTGACACGGAGTTGACCTTTCTCTCGGGCCTTCGGCCCCCGGGCCGCGCTGCGCGAGGCATGGGCACCGCTGCGCGGTGCTTCCATCGCTGATTGTTAAATATAAAATTTTTTAAACACCCTGTATATAAAAGTCATCAACATCGTAACTTCATAATTATCTCTCGACCGTTCGAAATTCAACGCAACATTTTTAGACATTTTGTATATAAAAACCTATTTGAAAAGTCTTTCTTCTTATGGAAATATTTAAAAAGAAAACTATATAATGAAGGTACAATACGGCAATATATACAAAAAAAGTCTTAGGGATCCAGTGCGAGATTTGAACCGTCGAGCCATCATTGCCGCTAGACAGTGTTTGTCCGTATCGGTATTTAAATTCCTGTTCATAGCCAAAGTAAACAAACATTTTCGTATTGTTAAAAATTGCATTTTTCTACCGTAAAATCGTTCGAAGGATTCGGAACGGTATAAAACATAAAAATAATCGCCCGTCGCCGTACTGGCGCCGCGGGGAACGGCAGAATCGGAAAATTCAGTTTTGACAATTCTGACGTTTCTACCGTGGTGACAATTTGTATCAAAATATTCTTAATCGCGTCTTAAATTTTGTTACATGTGACCTAATAAAAGTTGAAGGCGATATAGAAGACAGAGAACGTTGGGACGCGGCATCGGAAAAACGTCCCGGTAGCGGAAAGGGGACGTCGCCGGATCGCGGGAGCTACTCGTACGCAATGAGAACAGTTCCGGCTCCGTCTCGGAACAGAGCGCGGTTGCCGGTCGTATGTATAAAGGAAAATATGACGCCGCGAAAATAGCGTTTTGGACGAAATAATACCGTCTTTACGAAAATATTGGGGTTTTGCGAGAGAGATGCAAGGTCTAGAACCTTTTTAAAAAGCAAACTTCGGCATCAAAAAGTAAAAAATACGTTGCGAAAAATCGCCGAAGCTACGAAGAAAGGACGAAACTCGCGTGTAAAAGCAGAACGAACCCCCGATCAGTCTTCGGAAAAAAGCTTTTAATATTTTTAAATCGACCCTCAAAACGTCCGTTGGTGGGCGCTCCCGTCGGGTTCTCTCTCTCTCCCACAGCGAAAATTTTACGTTTTCGTCGAGGAGACCCGGGAAAATGAAAATTTACCTAGGAAAGCGCGGAGAAGCTTCCACCGAAATACCCCCAAGCGACAAAGGAAGCGGCAAGCGAAAAAAGCCTTTGCCGCCCTAAATCGTCCCTTTTTCAAAATCCGTGCGGGAGTGAAAACCACCTGCAGCAATTAATATGTCAGGATTTTGATGATAAAGATCTAGAACGCACCAAAACAGTTTGAAGATGATGAAGACTCCCGTCACATGTTACCTGAACTTACAAAACACAACAGTTTCGAAACGTTTGGAAGCATTGAGAATTATTCAAAGGCAAGGATATTGAGTACCCTACACATTGAATGAGAGATGTCGAATGGCGTCTTTGTAAATGTGAACAGCTGCTTCAACGGAAAATTTTTTGCATCGTATCGTGACTGGCGATGAAAACTGGATACCTTACGATAATCCTAAGTGTAGAAAATCGTGGACTAAGCCCGGCCCTGCACCAATTTTATCGCCAAAATCGAATATCCATGGTTCCAAGATTCTTCTCTGCATTTGGTGAAATTAGCTGATGGGTATAGTTTATAGTGAGTTGCTCAAAAAAATGAAACCATCACGGGCGATGGCTATACGAACAGACATGAAAAATTGATTTTGCAGCATGACAACACTCGGTCGCATCTTGCAAAACTGTTGAAAATCTACTTGGAAACGCTTAAATGGGAAGTTCTACCCCAATCCCCAAATTTGCCGGACATTGCCCCTTCCCATTATCACTTGTTCCGATCGATTACATAACGTAGTTGAGCAGCACTTCCATTCTTATGAAGATTCCAAAAAATAGGTGGACTCTTGGACACCTTCCGACATGGAATTAAAATGCTGCCAGAAAGATGGGAAAAAGTACACTAGCGATGAACAATACCTTCAATGACATTAAAGAAAGTATTTTCACGAAAAACCAGCGAGAACTTTTCAAAATCCCATTATTTTCACTTTCAACTATTCACTATTCAAATTATTATTCAACTATTCAAATTATTCAAATTTATTAAGAGTTAAAAGTGTTATTAGGTACGAAAAATTGTTTTTTAACAGATAACTTCAAAATTAATAACTCTGAGGTTTTAAGTATTACGTCAACAGCGCCAATCTGACGCCGGAACAGTTGCAAGAACCTCAGACATATGGAGAGCTTACGCCATAGCGGGAAGACGTCATTCGTTTCTAAAGACTTAGTAACGGCGACACAAGTTTTTGTGCATGCGGACGGCGTTAAAACTCAACTGCAAAATCCATATGATGGTCCTTTTACAGTGATCGAACGCGCCAACAAAACATTCGTGGTGCTAGTGCGTGGTCGCGAAGTTAAAGTGTCCATAGGCAGAGTCAAACCTGCGTATTATTTGACTGACGCGACAGGTACCAGGGAATAGCCTGCCATCACCTTCTGCCCCCTTATCCGTGCCAACTATACCCAAGGGCATTACCACGAAGTTCGGTAGAAGGATTCGTTTTCCTGACCGGCTGCAGGTTCCGTGATCGCATACATGTGGCAGGGGGGTTTGTGGATACATATGTCCGCAAGTGACTCATTTTATGTTTTACGTCAAGAGGGCCAGCCTGATGCGGGACTAATCCAACAATTGCAAGGACAAAGAACAGACGCGGGACGCACCAGGGTTCCAGGAAAGGTCCACGGCAGATTGGCGACAGGACCAAATACATATACATGCTGGCGGCTCCATACCAGGACTGTCCAGCGAACGTTCACCCCGACAACACTTCATTTTCAATAAAAATATCTTTATTTTTACTGTTGAGAGAGTTTATTTTGCTGCATACCGCAAGCAACTCTCAACTCTTACGAAGAAATAAAATTGACACTTTTGATAAATTAATTTCCTAAACACTTCGCACATGTGTAACTTAAATTCTTGGCCGAGTTTTAACATTGCATTCTATGGCAATAAAGACATAGTCTAGCTCATCACATCCAGTTTCACTTTTATACGTGTCCCACTAGTGCGGGAAAGTCCAATATCTATGTTAAAATGAGGAATATATGGATTTTTTTACTGTGTTGCCACATTTCTCAGAATGTACAAATTAAAAATATATTCAACTATACAGGGTGTTCCACTTTTCCTGGACAGACACCAACTTTGGTTTTTTAAATGGAAACACACATTTTTTATTTTTTTCGGATTCTACATAAAAAATAAAGGGTACTTTGTGTAGAATAGTTCTATTCAAATATTCACAGTTTTTGAAATATCTCGCGCGAAAGGTTTTTCTAGTCGATATTGGTTGCTTACATTTTCTGATACTGACAGGTTATACTAATAGCTACTAAGCCCATTTTTATCAGATGTTTAGTAAGGATGACTCTTCCGAATCATACTCCAAAAACTGGCCTGCGTTATACGACCAGAATATCGTGTCAAAATTGCCAATTGAAAAAATGCGATTTTTTTAAATGCAACGCCCTGTATATTTTCATATCATGAGATGCAGAATTAAATTCTCTACAACTTTGCTCCTATACCAAAATTCATCAGTTTTTCATGAAATCTCATTTCTATGAAAAAATGCTTATATGTAAAATAACGTAGTAGGCTCCTGTCAAAGGATAGTCTGGATAATTTTCGATTCACATAAGGTTTAATAGAAAAGCGACAGTAATAATTATGAAATGAATTACTCTAAAGAAGAATTAGTAAATAAATAATAGAATAATTCACAGGCCGACAAAATTAAAAAAAAAATCCAGAGATCAGACACTACGCTTCCGAAGGCATTTGGCGTGCTGAATCCGAATCTGGCCTCAGAATTGATCCATCACCCTAGGTTTCCGAGATATTCTAACCTAGAAGTGCAAAAAACACGTACTTTTGCTATATTCAAGGTTATGTAACTTGGCGAAATAATTTTTTTCTCAAAACTGAAAATATCATTGGAAACGTCGATTTTTCCCCTTCAAAACGTATTTTTTTATTTGGAAAAAGCTCTATTTTTCGCGGAGATATCGTCAATTTAAGATATGGCAATATAGCCAGTATGGCTATATTATTACATCATGGCTAACCCCATAACACTGAGCGCTGCTAGCCCTAATTGTTAGGAACGTTAACCCCAAGCCCTACAACCCCACAACACTAAGCAGAGCGAGCCCTCATCGTCAGGAAAGTTAACTTCAAGCCCTATAACCCAATAACACAAAGCGCTGCGAGCCCTAATCGTCAGGAAGGTTAACCCCAAGCCCTATAATCCCACAACACTAAGCGCTGTGAGCCCTAATCGTCAGGAAGGTTAATAGACGAGCGCAATTGCAACGCTAAGTCGCTTAGTTATCGAAATAAAAAAAACTGGCGTAGAACCAGGTCAGACATGGTAGGTTTTATTAAGCATGTGAGTGGGCATATGAAATGGTATTTTACGACATTTTTTGTTGGTCGGGATCTTTTTAATTTCGAAAAATTAAAAAAAAATCTATTTTTATGAGAACATGTTTTTTAAAGTCTCCACCGTTATATCTCAAAAAATAATTGTACTATCAGAGTAATTTTTTTTTTAAATTAAAGCAGACATAATAGCGCTTTTAACAGTACTAATGGATTTTATAAAAATCGCTTTTTCATTTCGCTAAAAATCAGGAAAACTTGATATTTAAATTTTGTGTAATACAATTTTCACCAATCGATAAACTTTTTTATTTATGATTTTTTTTATATACATGCAGCGAAGAAAATGAAGCCCAAACACTACATAAATTTTTGAAATAATTAGTTTTTTCCTAAAGCTTATAGTTTGGCAACAAGCGATTATTTCATAGCGCGCTAAACTGATGCATGGGGCGTCCAACGTAATGTGTAATCTACATAGTGTACGGCTTGCGGGATTTGGAGTATATAGGTTCGTGCGTAATAAGCAGTGTGTAATAATCATCAGAACATATTAAGTTTTAAGACAATGAAGTGCATTATTTGTAAGAAAACTGTGCGGGATGATGACAAATCTGTAGTACAAAGACCTAGAATTCAAGATTTGTTGTCAAAAAATGGCGAAATTAAAATAAAATACCTTATAGACTGTCGTAAATCAT